>NC_048219.1:11127977-11243786 GCF_002007445.2 Ailuropoda melanoleuca | reverse complement strand
AAGCCGAAGGCAGACGCTTAACGACTGAGCCACCCAGGCGCCCCTGTGATTAGCTTCTAAGGCCTATGTGGATTCCAGCAGGTACACCTGGGCATGAGGGGTGCGGGACGGGGATGGAGGAGAATTTCTGGAGTCTTCTCCCCATAGCTGGTGTGGGCTGGGCACTGTGTGCAGCTGTTTCGGGGCTGGTGCCGTGGGTCGAGCTGTGGCCGTGGGTCCGAATAACACCAGGAACTGGTGTCTAGACAGAGCTCCAGGCCTCTCAGCTCCCTGTTCCTGAGACTGAGCCCAGAACGCTGAGGCCCGGAAAGGTCTTGGAGGTCCTCCGGAAAGCCAGCTGGGCCAAGAGCACTTCGAAGCTGTTTTCCCCCCATGTTTAGTTTATTGAAGTATTGTATTCATCATTTATAGCTGCAGAACAAATAACTCCTGAAATGTCATGGCTTAAAGCAATTAGCATTTATTACCCCACACAACTTCTGAGAGGCAAAATCGGAAGGCAGCTTAGCTGAGGGGCCTGGTTCAGGGCATCTCATGAGTTTGTGGTCAAGCAGCGAGCCAAGGCTGCAGACACCCGAAGGCTTGAACTGGGTCAGAAGGACCCACTGACTGTAAGATCACTCACTTCGCCCTTGGC
This sequence comes from Ailuropoda melanoleuca, assembly GCF_002007445.2. Taxonomy (NCBI): domain Eukaryota; kingdom Metazoa; phylum Chordata; class Mammalia; order Carnivora; family Ursidae; genus Ailuropoda; species Ailuropoda melanoleuca. The sequence continues at coordinate 11,243,149 of NC_048219.1, read as the reverse complement.
AGGAGGCTTCAGTTCCTCTGCCACACGCCCTTCTGCACAGGGATGCTCAGCGCACGGCCTCTTCCAGAACAATCTATGAGAGAGAGAGACTAGGATGGAAAAGCAGTGTCTTTTATACCCTAATCTCAGCAGTGACTCACCATCCTTCCGCCACATTCTACGGGCCAGAAAGACCAACGCGATACCGTCTAGGGGACGGGGTGTGCACGGGGGCGTGCACACCGGGAGGCTTCACAGGTATAATCTATATAGGAGGAAATTCACAGATCTCAGGCAAACCGCTCTGCTTTAACAAGCAGCTGTTCTCATGTGACCCACACTCTTATCGAGGTTTAGAACATGTTCACCGCCTCAGAATATTCCTCAGCCTCAGAACACGCTGCACAGCATCCTCCCCTCCCGCCTCTTCAGCCGCCCCTCCCCCCACTCCAAGCCACTGCTGATCTGGCTTCTATCTCTGCGGAATCCGGAGTTTCACCTGCCCTGGAGCTTTATAAAGATGGAATCAGTACGCTTTGGTTCGGCATGGTGGTTCTAAGATTCATCCATGCTGTTGCTTTTTATCACAGAGTTAGCCACTCTCCCCTCTATGATGCTCGCCCTTATTCAACGTGCCTGTAACCTGACACTGGGCAGTTAACACCTCACGTTTCTCCTTCCGGTAGACTGTGACTTGCTTGAGGACAGAAGCTGTATCTCACTTATTTCTGGCTCCCCAGCACGAGCTCGGGGCCTGGCAGGCAGTTGGCTCTAGGAACCATCCCACCCTGGGATCTGGAGGTGTGGCACGATGGGAAGTAGGAGTCATGGGGAGAGGAGGGGCAGGGCAGGCTGGACACTGGCCAGGGACCTGTTCACTGGAGCCAGAAATCACTCCGAGATCCAGCATCCACAGGTCCCAGGAGCTCAGAGCGCTCTCAGACCAGAGGTTCCAGGACAGAGAGGGGGTTTCAGCCCAACAAATGCAGAGGGGCTGTGAGTCCAGGGGTGTCACCCTGCAGGTCACCCTCTGGCCCCTGAAAAACTCATTAACTGGGGATAGGCTGGAAAAGAAAGTAAAAATGGATTTTCCTTTTCTTGTTTCTCCTGCCCTTTCACCCAGAAGCACACCTGACAACTAGCCCAAACCCTCAGGCAGAGTCCAGTCCCTCCCTCTCACACGGCTCACACCGGCCTCACCCTCAGCAGGGCCCTGAGGGGACCAGGGCTAAGGCTCCAATGCCCAGTAGGCTTTCTGGAATCCCAAGGCCCTAGAGCATGGACTTAGAGGTCAGGGCGCCGAGTCCCTGCTCTACCACTTTCGGCGATGTGACCTTGGTCAGATTACTTCCCGCTCTGCAAAAGCAGGAAGTCCTAATTCCCAGCTTGTAGATGAGTACAGGACTGACTGAGGGAAACTGGTTAGCATTGTGGCTTGTGGGAAACGGTGGTAGGCCTTGGTGGGAGAAGGGCCAGCTGGGACCTTCCTCGTTTATCTAGAAAGGGAAACAAGCCCCAGAAGCCAGAGCTGAGAAGAAAAGGCATGCACTACTCTACCTTCCAAGCTCAGAGCATGGCTGCCTCCTCCCAGGGCTTGATAACAAGGGCCACTTCAGCAGAACTGGAGTTGTTCCAAGGGCTGGAGGTGTGTTGCCAGTAATAAAGCCACGTAGCCCTTTCTTCCTGAGGGGCAGACCAATGGATTGGCTCTTCCCCCTGAGGCAGGGCTCCAACTGTATTTGGCAAAGATGGCCTTCATACCTCTCATCCCACTTGTTCTTCTGCAATGTGACCTTATCACTCCTCCATCAAGAGAACCAGTTAGGGGCGCCTGGGTGGCACAGCGGTTAGGCGTTTGCCTTCAGCTCAGGGCGTGATCCCGGCGTTATGGGATCGAGCCCCACATCGGGCTCTTCCGTTGTGAGCCTGCTTCTTCCTCTCCCACTTCCTCTGCTTGTGTTCCCTCTCTCACTGGCTGCCTCTATCTCTGTCAAATAAATAAATAAAAGCTTAAAAAAAAAAAAAAGAGAGAACCAGTTAAATCCCTTCCCCTGGAATCTGGACTAGCCTTAGTGACTCACCTGTAACAACAGAATACAGTGGAAATTAGCCTACTTGACTTAGAGGCAAGGCCAACAGCTCTCTTGGAAAGCTTATTCTACGGACGCTCCTTCTCGAGGCCCAGTTACTATGCCGTAAGAAGCCACGCCACATGGACAGGCCACATGTCCGCCCTCCAGACAACAAGGCTGACAGAGCCTTTGAGCCATGCCACCTAAGGCGCCGGCCACCCAAATGATCCCAACCCCCTGCCATTTGAGTCTTCTCAGCTAAGGGCACCGACATCCTGGAGCAGTGTATCAGTTACCTAATGCTGCATAACAAATGACTCCGAAGTGTAACAGCTTCAAACAACAAACAGTTATCATCTGACACAGTTTCTGACAGCCAGGAATCCGAGAGCGGCATATCTGGGTGGTTCTGACTCACACTGTCTCCCAAAGTTGCAGTCTAGCTGTCGGCCAAGGGCTGCAGTCGTCTCAGACTTTCTCTGGGGTCAGAGGAGGCACTTCCAAGCTCCCTCACGTGGCCACTGGCGGGAGGCCTCTGCTCCTCTCCAGACGGGCCTCTCCATGGATGAGTGTCCTAATAACACGGCAGCTGGCTTCCCCCCGAGTGATGCCAAAGACAGAGAGGCAGAAACCACAATATTTTTTATAACCTGGACTCGAACTTATAACGTATGATCACTTCTGCCATATTCAATTAGCCACACAGACCCACCTTGATACAGAGCGGGAGTGGACTAACGCACAAGGGCATGAGCACTGGGAGGCGTCTCGGAGGCTGCCTACCCCCAGCGGAGTCCAGCTGTGCCCCCTGTGTCCTGTCAAATTCTTGGCCCACAGAATCCACGAGGCTGGTAAAACTGATGGTTGTTTATGCCACAAAGTTCGGGGTGGTCTAGTACATGGCACTAGACAAGTGGAGCAGAGCCCAGAAAATTATTCGTCGAGTTTGGGGTACCACTAGAGGGGACTGGCCTCACATTCCCCTGGGTGTCAGCTGAGCCACTGCACTTCTGACCTGCCCCCGTCCTAACTGAAGTAGGGCAAAGCACACCGGAGAGAGAAGGCCAAGGGTGTGACCAGGTGGCCAGTGGGTGAGAAGAAGAAGAAAGACAGTTTCTGCCCAGGTCCCCAGGCCCCGGGACTGGGGCCACAGAGGGCAGATGTGATGGGGGCAACAGGCTTGCTGGGGGCAAAGAGGGGACGCCCAAGCCCAGTGGAGGGGAGCTCTTTGTCACCGAGTCCTTTCTCAGTATGGCCTGCGTGGCCCCCAGCCCCACACTCCACGTCTACAGACAATGAGCTGAGCAGCTATGACAACAGGACCTCAGCCCCCTCACAAGCAGTGAAGAAGGGATCCGCTAAGGGCGAGCAAGGGACACCTAAGGAAGCGGGTCCTATTTTCCTTCTGTTCCTCCCCACCAGAGGGCAGGGAGGAGAGGGCAGACTGTGACCACCTCCCCGCTCACCACCAGTCCTGCCTGCTGGGACTTGGAATCCTGCACGAGATTAACATTTGAAAATAGAAAGACCAAAAAAGATAAAGAAAAGAGGAAGGAGTGAGAGAGAAGGAGGACAAGGAAGAGGAGGAGGGGGAAGAGGAAGGAGGGAGGGAAGGTAGGAAAGAAGGAGGGAAGAAGGAGGGGAGAGAGGAATTAGAAAGACCAAGTTAATGCCCAAAACAAGAAACTGCATTAATAACTAAAAACCAGCTGGAGGACCAGTTGGTAGCAGTTATTTTTCTTAAAAAAAGAAAAAAATTATTTGATATTTACACCTATTTTTTTTTAAAGATTTTATTTATTTATTTGACAGAGAACATGAGCAGGGGGAGTAGTAGGCAGAGGGAGAGGGAGAAGAAGGCTCCCTGCAGGGATCAAACCCAGGACCCTGGGATCATGACCTGAGCTGAAAGCAGACACCCAACCGACTGAGCCACCCAGGCGCCCCGGTATTTACTTTTACATGTTGATATTGCTCAGTCTAGCTAGTTCCAGGAGCCGTTATTATTACTGCTGTCGTCCTTGGCCCCAGCTCTCGCCTCCTACATTTACACTCTCATAAGCACTGATTATGTGGTGGTGACAGTGTTGTGAGAAGGACAGAAAATTAGACGTGCGTCTAAGTACAGTTGGACACCACGTCCTGGTCCATTCCACCTCCAACTCTCCCCTAGCCTTTGTCCGCCTCCTCCACCCCAGGTGCCTCTGCCTTGGTTCAGGCCTCAGTAGCTCTCACTTGGTTGATTTCTGTGGCTCTGGTCCTTTGCCATGCAGACCTGCCTCCACCCTTTCCTAGAGCGATCTTTCCAAAAGGCAAATGGGATCGTCGCTCCCTGTTGAAGACAGCTGGCTGTTCCCAGCCTCCATCCTTTCTTTAGTAATAGAGCCTCTGCCTTTGACCGAAACACATGTCTGCCCAGAATAGAAGCTACATTTCCCAGCATCCTGGCTGCTAGCAGCAGCCATGCGACTGGATTCTGGGTAGTACAATGGGAATGAAAGTGATGTGGGCAAGTCCTGGGTATGTCTTCCACATCCCTCGTGCTTCTCCCTGCTGGCTGAAAGGCAGAAGTGATGGTGGGAGCCGGAGCTGCCCTCTTGGACCACAAGAAGGCAGCTGTGTGTTGAAGATGTCAAAGCAACAAACCGGAAGGAACCAGGGTCCCTCATGATTGTGGGGCCACCATGCCCACTTTGGCTTACCTATCTGTTTTCACATAAGCAAGAAGTAAGCGTCTGTCTTGTTTAAGTCATTGTTAGTTTGGCGTCTCCGTGGCAGGACCTCAGCCTGTTTCCCAACTAATAAACACTCTAGCTCGAAACTCTTGCAAGGGCTCCTGCTGTCTTCAGGTGAACTCCAAGCACCTAAAGCCAGCACCTAAGACCCTTGGAGATGTAGCCCCTCTCAGCCTGGTCTCTTGCCTTATCTGCTGTTCCTCTTTAGTTTAAACTCTCTGCTTTAGTCATGCTAAACTGTTTGCACTTAGCAAATGTGCTAAGCTGATTCATGCTTCCAGCCTTTGCTTTAGCGGTTCCCTCTGCCTGGAATATCCTTCCCCCTTCTTTGCTGCCTCCTTCCTGCTCATCCTTCAGGACTCTTTTTTTTTTTTTAAGATTTTATTTATTTATTCGACAGAGATAGAGACAGCCAGCGAGAGAGGGAACACAAGCAGGGGGAGTGGGAGAGGAAGAAGCAGGCTCATAGCAGAGGAGCCTGATGTGGGGCTCGATCCCAGAACGCTGGGATCACGCCCTGAGCCGAAGGCAGATGCCTAACGACTGCACCACCCAGGCGCCCCATTGTCCTTCAGGACTCTTTACTGGAGTCACGTCCTTCACAAAGTTATCCTGGAAGCAGGCCCCTACCCCAGATGAGGTTATTTGCCTTTGCTAGATGCTCCCTTAGCGCTCTGTGTCTATTTCTCTCAGGGCTCTTAGACTATAAACTTTGGGAGGGCAAAGATGGTCCCTGTCTGGTTTGCACTTAATGCCCAGCCCCTAGCATATCAGGAGAGCTCAATGAGTACACATTAGATGAATAAATGACTAGATTAGGCAGCCAGGCTCATTTATCACACTCTACCATCGTCACCCTGTGCTCACACTTGTCTCTCTCATCTGAGTCCCCGATCCTGGGACAGCAGAGTTCTGATTGCCAGGCATACTAGGTGCTCAATAAATGCTGTTCTGGGAACACTTCCAACCCAGTGCCCTCTGTTTTGCATCATCATTTTCCAACAGAACTTCTGGTTCATTCCACAAGCGTTTCCTCACAGGCGATGTCCAGGGTGCAGCATTTCCCAACAAAGTGTGCATTTGTCACCGCTAACATCTTCTTGGAATACTGGCAGCTTTTATGGAAATCAGCATTGGCCACAGTGACCTCAAAATAGTAGCTGAAAGTCTCTTCAGACGGCTTGGGCTTAGCCAGTTCTTTAGAAAACCACATCTCAGCATTGTGGTCTGAGTGGCAAAAGAGCAGGAAGCACGTTGCAAAAATTGGAAAGTGGGTGTCAGGTCAGGTGGGGTTGTGAAGCCTGGAAGGGCGCAGAAGAAGGGGTGCACTGTGGCAGGTAACTGTGTAGGGAACTGGGACTCAGAGCTAATGGTAAGTGGGTCTTGGCCCCCATGGCAAGAGTCTCCTGTCCAGCCTCTCTATTCTGACCTGACGTGAGGGAGAGGTTGGTTAAGATGGCGTAGGTTCTGCTACAGTAGGAAACAACTAGGAACATCCCAGGAGCTTAAAACAACAAAATAATTTCCTTGCTCATAGTTGATGCTCATTTGGGTCAACTAGTTCTCTCTGCTCAGGGTAGGCTGTTGGAGACCTGGGCTGATAAAGTCTCCACCTCAGCACAGCTTCTGTAACTGCAGAGGCCGGGAAGAGAGAGTATGTGAGTCCTGCACCAGCTCTCGGAAGTTTCTACCCGGACGCGGCATGCGTGTTACTTCTGTTCATATTTCATTGGCCAAAAGCAAGTCATATGCTCTGGGCTAAGTTTAAGAGGGCAAGGACATCAATAGGGAGGGACATCAAGTGTTTGTGGAAAACAGTAATCCATCACAACCGAAAATGCTATGTGATAGGAGCTTTCACTAACTGTATGAGGTCAAGCAAGCCAACTAGCCAGGTTGGGACTCAGTTTTTCCAGCCAGAAAGTAGAGATTGTGATAGTTCTGACATAGCGGGAAGATTGTACTGATTCGGTGAGAGTGTATAGAGAGAGCTGAACACACAGCCTGATATAAAGTCTTGCTCCATAAATGGTAATTTTTTAAACATTAAATTATGGAGAACCTTGATCATCTACTCTTGGAGAACCAAGAGTAAAATGAAAGCCTCATGGACGCTTCTTTCATTGCAGATTGAACAGTAAGAACCCTGGAGCAGCCATCGACCTCCTTTTCCTCTCGTACATGCAACCGCTGGGGTCAGAGGCCACAAGGAGAGCTGGCCTCTTGGCCTGCATTTGTGGGCACAAGGAGAGCTGGCCTCTTGGCCTGCATTTGTTTCAGACAGCCGTGGCCAAGGTAGCCGATGAAACAGGGATGAAGGTGACCAACCAGACTCTCTGGGGGTCGGCACCGGATTCTGGAGTTGCAGCAAGAACCCTCAGGCAAACTGAAGCCTGATCTTATGCCGGAGAAATTGTCCCTGGGATGTGTGTTTTGCACAAATTACTTGCACCTGACAAGCAGGCAGGCACATACCCGGCTCCTGCATGAGAAGTCAGGAGGGGCCAGAATGGAGCCAGACTCCTGAGAATGGGGGGCAGAGGGTGGGACGGGGGAGCTTCTTGCACCCAGCAGAGCCCTCCTTCTGTGGGAAGCAGCAGCGGCTTATACGTCAGTGTGGAACTTTGCAAGCCCCCCGTACCTCCATCTGGGAGCCCACTGTCTCTTGCTTCGAGGACTCCAAAAGATCAGTTTCCATGCCCAGAACATTAAAGAAAGTTTGCATTTGGGCACCTGGGTGGCTCGGTAGGTTGAGCGTCTGCCTTCAGCTCAGGTCATGATCCCAGGGTCCTGGGATCGAGTCCTACATCAGGCTCCTTGCTCAGTGGGGAGTCTGCTTCTCCCTCTCCCTCTGCACCTCCCCCTGCTTGTGCTCTCTCTCTTTCTTTCTCTCTCTCAAATAAAGAAATAAAATCTTAAATAAAAAAAAAAAGAAAGAAATTAGCATTCTTCAATTCTGCTGGTATTTTTCAGGTAAACACATCACTATCCTGACGGGACACCCAGGCCAGGGCCAAAAGTTTGCATTCTAGAGCAACTCCTCTGGCAGCAGTATGGAGGAGAAACTGGAGGCTGCAGGAGGTCAGCCAGGAGGTGGGTGTGCCAGTCTTGGTGAGAGAGGAAGGTGGCCTGCACCAGGACGAAGCAGGAGGGATGGAAAGAAAAGGATGGATGGACATGAGAGGTGTTAAGGAGATAGGATGGGTGGCATTTGCTGACCCTTCGGATCTGGGGGAGAGCAAGGAAGGAAAGGAAGGAGCCAGGGTGATTCCGAGGATGGAACTGGAAAGACTTTTTAATTTGGTACCAAAAGTAACTTGACAGCAAAATCTGACCTAAAAGACATGCTGATTTAAACGATATGAGGCTCTAGAACCTTTATGTATCCCATACTCTTTGCTGCAGAAATATGCTTATATTTCCCATACTAAGCAGTGTTACATAACACACTGCACACGTCCCAAATCACCTATGTCTAAAGTCCAAAAGAATTCAAATTCTGAATCAGCTCTGGCGTCAGATAAGGGACTGTGGGCTTGTTCTAGTGGCAATGGCAGTGGCAGCTGCTGACCACTGCACTCCCCTCCTCCCAAGAAGGCATGCAGGCCCGTCCACAAAAGTCCCTGCTGCACGCTCCCTGTCCCCTCCTCGAGGCCACTTCTAGTCCACCTGTCACCAATGCCCACCATCCTCCGATCCACAGTGGACAGCAACACATTCTGCTGCCCCCTGCAGCACATGGAGTCATGAGACAACCCCCAGGGGTGTCTCAAGTCCTTGGTCTTGCATCTTGGGGTGGGGGTGGGGCTCTGGCTCTTGGGGTGGAGGTGGGGCTCTGGCTCTGAGATCCTCTGCTTTCTTGGACCCTCCCTACCACCAGAAAGGTAATAGATGCTGGGTGCCTGGGTGGCTCAGTTGGTTAAGTATCCAGCTCTTGGTTTCTGCTCAGGTGATGATCTCAGGGTCATGAGATAGACAATGAGCCCCACACTCAGCACAGAGTCTGCTTGAGATTCTTCCCCCCCCCTCGGTCCCTCCCCCTTCTCATGCTTTTAGAACCCTCAGAATGAGACCATTTCTCTTTCATTCTTTGCTTTCCCTAGTGTCATCCCTGGCATTAAAGGTGGAAGAACCACGGTTGCAGAAAGGGATTGGTTAATACTAAAAATGACACTCAAGCCCACTGAGAGAAACAGGCTGCCTCTTTCTGGAAGGCTCCTTGCCTTCCACTTGGCCACCCTGTCTGGTTACCAGCTCACCTGCCTCCCTCCTTCCCCCAGACAGCCTCAGGAATGAGGCATCTTAACTCATCCTCACCCCCCACAATCCAATCCCCACCCCAGCTTCCAAGTGAAGTTACTCCTTTGTTAAAGGTCATGGATGAACTCCTCAAGGCCAGTTCCAAGGGGCTTTCTTCAGTCTTCATCTTGGACTCCTTCATAGAGGCAGACTGCATTATTCATTATTCACGAATAATTCACTGCCCCTCCTAGTGGACCTCTCCCAGTGGGAGAATTATATTCCTGGTACCATCAATTGCAGCTTGGCCATAAGACTTGCTTTGACGAGTAAAATGTGAGTGTGTGTGACCTGTGGTAATTCCATGACCTGTGCCATAGCTGAGCAGAAGCTTTAAGGGCCAGGATCATTATCCTTTTCTAGTGCTGTGCTGGTGAATGCTTAACGGCAGGCTCTTGGGGTGGGAGGAGAGAATTTGCCGATTTCCATAGTATAAATGCTCCCACCATGGCTGATTTCAAGCTGCCAATGTGGTCCCACTGAGCATGGAGTTGGAAAGAGATGTGTACTATCAGCTCTCCCTCGTGCAAGCCCACTCCAGCATCCTGTCTATCTTTTCTCTTTCCCCTGAGAGCAGTAAGGTTCTAGATAGGGCCTTTTCCTTCAGCCAGCACCCATGATATATGGCAGAACCATAGCTGACCTGCAGCTGACGTAAACTTTTCCATAAGCTGATATTGGGGGGGGGGGTTCCTTGTCACTGCAGCATAACTTAGCTGAAGCTGACTAATGTACTCCTGAAACTCTTCCCTTGGCTTTGGTAACACTCCTTCTATCATTTCAACCAACAAACATTTATCAGTGGCCACTACACATGAGACAACTTGTCATAGTAGGTAACAGTACAGGCTAGAGAGCCAGACCACCTGAGTTTCAGTAACTTCTCACTTCTGACAGTTCTTCATCTAGAAGTTGAGACTGATAGTAGCATCTACCTCATAAAGTTGTCATGAGGATTAAATGATTTTCCGTATGTAAAGCACTTAGCACAGTGCCTGGTACAGGATAATCAATCATCAAGTATTAGCTTTTGTTATTACCACCAGCTGCCAAGCCCCGTGCTAGGTTGGGGTGGAAGATGCAGTCAGGGCACCCCAGCTCTTGGGGAATTCATTCACAGTCTGGAGCAGGAGACAGATACAAAACTAGAAAATCACAATCAATCATGGTAAGTGCTAGAAAAGAAGGGTATGCTATGGGAGCCAGAACATTAGGACAACTAATTCACAGTGTGAGACGGTGGGTTGAGTGCACAGGAAGCCTTCATAAAGAAGGGGATGTTTAGGCTGGACTTTGAAGGATGAGTAGGAGTTTTCCAGATGAAAAAGAGTGTATTGGGTAGAATGAAACTTCAGGTTTTCTTCTCGGCTCTCTAATTATCCTCTGACTACTTTGCTGGTCACCTCTCTCCCCTCAGAGGTTGGTTCCTCGGATTTTGTCCTTATTCTCTTTCTCTTCTCTCTAGTCTCTTCTAGGACAACTCCATCTGCCCCATGGTTTTGATGCAGGCGGTCATAGTTAACATCTACTGAGTGCTTACCACGAGCAAAGACTGTGCTAAGTACTCTATATTCATTATCTAATTTGATATTTTCTTGATCCTATGAGGCAGGTATCATCATCCGCACTTTATTTTTTTAAGATTTTTTAAAAAGATTTTATTTATTTATTTGACAGAGAGAGAGACAGTGAGAGACGGAACATAAGTAGGGGGAGTGGGAGAGGGAGAGGCAGGCTTCACGCTGAGCAGGGAGCCCAATGCAGGGCTCAATCCCAGGACCCTGGGATCATGATCCAAGCCAAAGGAAGACGCTTAACGACAGAGCCACCCAGGTGGCCCAATTTTTTTAAAGATTTTATTTATTCAGGGGTGCCTGGGTGGCTCAGTCATTAAGCATCTGCCTTTGGCTCAGGGCGCAATCTTTTTTTTTTTTAAATCTCTTTTTTTTTTTTTAGGGGCGCTTGGGTGGCTCAGTCATTGAGCGTCTGCCTTCTGCTCAGGGTGTGATCCCGGTGTTCTGGGATCGAGCCCTGCATCAGGGTCCTCCGCTGGGAGCCTGCTTCTTCCTCTCCCACTCCGCCTGCTTGTGTTCCCTCTCTCGCTGTCTCTCTCTCTGTCAAATAAATAAATAAAATCTTTTAAAACAATCTTAAAAAAATAAAGTGCAGATGATGATACCTGCCCCCATAACATCTAAAGGCAGGCAGCAAGGGAGCTTTCCCTCTGAGGCATCTCTCTTCTACTGGAAGGGAAAGCCCTGCCTCCCACCCTCTTGCTTCTTCCCACACCCTCTCGAGTTGAAACTCCTGCCAGGCTGACCCCCTCTCAGCTCTATGCCAACTGTTTGGTGGCTAACCTACAGAGTGAAGGGTTGTGTTGAATAACATGTGGTGCTCGTGGGTTCCAAACACAGATGGGAACCCAAAGCATTTAGGCTAAGAACTCAGGCAAAGACATGGCCCAGGAGAAGCCCAGTTGGAAAGCCACTACTGGCCCCTGGCCACCCACTGCTGCAAGACTCCCAGGTCCCCTCCAAGAACAGCCCTGCCACGTTGCCTCTCTCCCTCAAAGGTCAAAGTCCTGGGGAGAAACATCCCACTGGGCAGGCCGGGTCATGTGCTCACTGCCCCGTTGCCAGAAAGGCAGGCAAGATTCTGCCCTTTCAGCTTCTATAGGAGGAGACGTGGCTGTCCCCTGCCCCGCGAGCCCTTTGCAGTAGGATTTCAACATAGGAGAGGCGTTCCTCTGCTAAGTATCTAGGTTCTTGACTTGCCACTGACTCCTTTGTCTCCAGATCTTGGTACATGCTGCTCCCTGTGTCCCCTCTCTCTTCTCCAGGCAAACTCTCCTCATCCTCGAGGTTTCGTGTCTCTTAGATGTCACTCCCCCTCAAATCTAGGACAGGTGCCCCTCCATTGTGTTCCCACCATAGCCTGTACCTTCCCCAACATTGCCCTCATCCCAGGACTGAAATTGCCATCTTACTCGAGTTTTGTTCCCCCCCTTGACTGCAAGATCTAGGAGAGTAGATACCCTGCCTTCCTTGTTCAGCACCAGATCCATGGCACCAAGACAACGCTGGGCACATAATACATGCTCCCTAAATATATGTTGAACGAATCCATTAAAGAATGACTGAGATGAATATTAATGACACCACCCTCCCCACCGTCACCTGGCCCGAAGACTCGGACATTATTATCCCCATCTGGTCGGGTGTCAGTTCCCATTAATTCTACCTCCATAGGCCAGTCCCTCATTCCCTTTCTCCTGGACTTTTGCAATACTCCCTGCTGTGGACATCTGTCATTTCTGCATGCCCAACGGCTCTTCCCTCTTATTTCAGAAACTGTCGTCATGTGCTTTGGGGGAAGGACTTCTCCCACTCCCGCAATTGTGAGGGAACTATTAGTCAAGCTACTCTCCACCTTTGCCAAGGGGTGAACATGAGATCCAAGCCAAGCCAGAGCTTTGAATCTTGAGTAGAATGACATAGATACTGGGAACAATCAAGCTGAGTCATTCCAATCATAGCACCATGAGAACTCATTTGTTGGGTTTGAGGGTAGCCGGGCCCATGTTTAGAACACAATGATAGGTAGCTACAGAAGTAGGACAGAAGGAGATCAAAATATCACCTTTATTACTGACAATGCTGTTGGAGATGCGCCTTTATGTCTGATAGACAAGTGGAATTACAAATACTGAACCCCAGAAAACAATCTTTTCCACTCAGTCTCAGGCAGTGCTGGGAAATCATAATCTTCCCTGTGAGGGCCAGATCCTGGGAAATTCAGAGCATGGAGGACGAGAGCAAAACATAAACGTGGTTCTTGTGGGTGGGTAGGTCTGAAAGAGAAAAGAGAGGGGAGAGCTGAACTGAGCTTCATTCATCCTCCCTAAACTCAGCAATCAGATAAGTGAGAGGCCAGAAGCAAGAATATTCCTCTAAAAGAGATCCCTCCACATGGAAAAAGCCAGAGGCGGGAATAAATATTCCCTTCCGTCTTGTCCATTTATTCCTGATATTTAGATTAGCCAAAGCAGCTCTGGCTCCCATCATTCGTGAGGCCACCTGTTGTACAACTGTATCATCCCAGCGGATTCCTTCCTTGATTGATGTAGCCAGAATCTGTTTCTGTTCTTGTGCCCAAAGAACATTTATTAGTTTCCTACTGCCACTGTAATAAATTACTACAAATTTGGTGGCTCAGAACAAGCAGAGGTTAGAATTTATTATCCTACAGTTTGGGAGGTCAGAAATCCAAAAAGGGTCCTATGGGTCTAACATGTCTGTTTCCTACAGTCTGTCTCCTTGCCTTTCCAGACTCAGAGGCAGCCATCGTTCCTTGACTTGTGGTCCCCAGTCAACAATCACACCACCCTGACCTCTGGTTGTGTCATCATGCCTCTTTGTCTGGCTCTCTGCCTCCCTCTTATCTTTTTGAGGATCTTTGTGATTATATTGGGTCCACCCAGATAATCAGGATAATCTCTCTCCATCTCAAAATCCATAACTTGATCACATCTGCAAAGTCCCTTTTGACATGTAAGATAACATGGTCACAAGTTTCAGGGATTAGGACGAGAACATCTTTGAGGGGGTAGGGAGGGGTTGTTCTGCCTACCACAAAACACAAACAGAGGTATTTCTTAGCTTCTCTTGCATTCATCTCTTTCTCTCCTCTCCAGTTTGTCCTGCAACTGATCCTTATAAAATGTGAATCTGATCATGATGATTCTACCTAAGAAACTTCCCAATTCCCCAAAGCCCACTGGATGAAAACTATAGGTTCGCTCTCTCTCTCTCACCTCTGATGGTTTGCTCTGAATGTTCTCCCGGCCTGAAATGTCCCCTCCCACCCCAAAGCCAAATCCTCTGTACATTTCAAGGTCCATCCCTCTCACAGAACCATCCAGGATCCCTCTAGCTGGAACCCAGCTGCACCGTGGGTCCCACGTCTGCAGAAACTGCCTGTCTTGTTATCTGGCAGTGCTGGGCGCCAGCCAGTCAGACAGACCTGTGCTCAGATCTGCTCAGCCACAGGCTCACCTCTCTGTGCCTCAATTTCCTCTATTTAAAAAAATGCAGAAAATAAAGTAATTACACATATAGTTTATTGTGCAAATTAAATGAGGTAATGCATGTAAGGCGTTAGCACAGGGCTGGCATGCAGTACCCAATAATAGGTAGATGGCAGCAGTTATTATTACAAATTAAGTTGAGTGAATAAATGAATGAAGCACTCCTTCCTTCCCCAGGGCTGTCAATATCCCCCTTATGGTCTTTAGAATGCTCCCAAAGACTACGACATTATTAAAATTTGAATGAATGAACTTTACACTGTGTGTTTCTGTGTAGTCTCTGTTGCTTTCCTTCCTGAGGGATCCGTGCCTGGTAGAAATCACTGTAGGGATTGGTGGTAGAAAGGGAAGACGGCTCCTATGCCCCTTGCCTGGTGCCCTGGGCACAGTAAACCTCGATAAACTCTGGCTTTCTTGGAGTGAAGTGAATTTGGGCTACATAAAAGCTTTCACCAGAAAAGATGTGCTTGTTCCCTACCCTCCCCCTCACCCCCACAAACCCTGTGCTCCCTGGGACACCAGCTCACCATCCACAGTCTAAATTGTGACCCTGCCCCTGGGTGGCTCTGGGCTAACCACTGCATATTTCCCTGAACAATGGGTTTAACAATCTCTGCTTCTTTCAAGGACAGGCACCTTGTAGAAGTCCAGTGTGGAGAGGGAGAATAAATGTTCATTTCTTTTTGGTAAAGTAGAAGAGACCACACTGAAGGGAGAGCAAATTCACCCCCAGGATGTAGAAAATGAGTTGCTGAGGGCCTGTGGGGAAACATAATTGTTTCATAATCACACTCCTGACTAAAGGTCCAAAGGGGCCCCTGGGGCTGGTCTTGCCAGGGTCTCAGGGATTGCTTCATAGGGGGTGTGGATGAAACTTTCACACACCAAAAAGCTGTAGAAATTCTCTTCCTATTCAAGAGAAGGTTATCTGTTTTGAGAAAAACTACCTTTTCCTGACTTAAATAGGTTGTTTTCTTATTATAAAAGTAGTATCTGTTTATTATGGAACTGATTATAGAACTTTTTCAAAATAGAAACATGCACAAAGAAGGGGAGAGGCTCCTGTAATCACAGTGTACAGAGATCATCACTTGTAACTCAAAAGTGAGATTTTGTTGTAACTGCAATTTTGTATCCTGTTTGGTGAACATTTTCCCGTGTGTTTAAATAGTTTATACAATGGGGTGGATTCAGTATACAAATTTGTTGCAATCTATTTAACCAGTCTCTTGCTGAGCGTTTGAGATATTGCCTTTGTTTTAGTTTTCTTCTTTGGCTTGTTTATTTGGCTTTTTGGCTGTTGCAAGTGCTACAAGTAATATCTGTGTTACATAAATCTTCATGCATATCTTTCTTTGACTATATCTTGAATTCCTGGAAGTGCGTGGTTGGGCCAAAGGATATTTGATACATATTATCAATTTGTCTTCTAAGACTTATTTCACCCATTTGCACTCCCAGAGGCAATTTCATAGGACTTCACCCGAGTTGCCGGTGTCATTAACTGTCAAAGCCAACCTGGAAGTTCAGCCTGGCCTCCCGTCTTGCTTCACTTTTTCCCGCCCACTCCGCACACCCGCTGCGAGCCCCAACCCCCCTCGGAATATGATGGCCCGCCCCTTCCTTACTCCCTTACGGATTCTATCCAGTCAAAAGCAGCCTTCTCGAGTCAGGCTGTATGGTTGGTAAGTTGAAGTGTCCATCACGCTCGGGGGCGGGCGGAGCGACCTGACGGACGTGGCGGCGGACCCGTGTTAGCGGCGAGCGAGCCGTGCGTGGCGTGCGCGGCGCGCTAGACTGGAAGCGCTGGACCTGCGAGGTGTGTGCTGGCGCGTTGAGCGGTGAGAGGCTTGGCGGCCATGGCTCCCAACGTCCCCGCAGCCGAACCGGCCCCAGAGTGTCCTAAAGGCATCCGGGCCGTGCTGCTGGGGCCGCCCGGGGCCGGCAAGGGTACCCAGGTGAGCTGCAGGGCCGGGCTTGGCGGCGGAGCCTGTGGAACTCCAAGGTCAGGGCGGCCGGCGGTCCGGATGGCCCTGGCGCGGGACCGTGGGCTTAGGCCTGGGGAGGGTGTGGGGGGTCCTGGCCGGCCCCTGGGGTTCTGCTTAGGCGTTTGGGAGAGGGTCCTTCTGCAGGGATCAAGACTTGAGATGTCATGTTGGGGGAATCAAAGGACTGATTTAGATCTCTTAAGGGGTTAAAAGCTGAGAAGGTTTGAGCTTTAAGGTGAGCCTTCGGTTGAGGCATCTAGATTACAGCCTGAGTGGAGTCAGGGACCCCAGATTCCCTGCGATATGGGAGTGGATTGTCCAGGGTTATGTTCCAGGCATTCGGGGTGGGGGACCCTTGCTTGTTAGGATTAATGACTGGAGGTGGAGGAGCATCCCCAGCACGTGGGGCAGAGGGGGAGCTGGCGTGTGCTGATTAGGAGTTCTAAGAGAAATGACGTATGACCTGCCAGAGCCAGTTAAGTTGGGGAAATGGGAGAGAGTACCTCAATATACAGGTAAGAAAGCAGGCCCAGAGAGGTCAGGTTGCTTTTCGAAGATAGCAGAATTGACTTCATGCAGTCTGGAACCTCAGGAGCCATGGGGCTCCGGGCGTTTGGAGTCTAAAGTTGCCTTCTACTTTAGCAGACTATGGGGCCTCACTTGGTGTGTGGGCTGTAATGAACCCATAGATCAGAGTTGGGATTTATGATCTCGTTTTAAGATTTGAAAGCCCATAGGTTGGATTATGAATGTCCCCTTCCTGCATAAGGTCTGGCATTGCCCCCCAGGCCACAGGTTCTTGTTGGTTGTTAGGTGCTTAAGAGGGAATTCCTGAAAGTCTGAACAGCTAAGTGAATGGTGTTCTGGGGACATCTCTGTGCCCATTTTCCCTAGCACTTGAAAAGATCTTGTCTTACTCACCCTTGGGACCCCTCTGGCACCCGGCACGTCACTTGGCACTTGATGAGGTTGGAAATGGATGAAGGACAGATTAAGGTGGAGGATGACAAGGAAGTCTGGAGATTCAGTTCATTCCTGTGGTAATTGCTTTTTGGCTCTGGGCACTAGGTCAAGAACGACCACTTTCCCTTTTCTATGGCTGGAGCTGCTTCATCCTTGGAACTCACTGTTACCTAATCCCCTTGACCTCAGTAACTTTGAATGCCTTTCCTGTTGCTACCATGCTCCGTTATTAGGGAAACTGCAGGCTAGGAATGTTTAATCCCAGACTCTGCAGACTTTTGCTGTGAGTGAGTATAAACAGGGTAGCTCAAATGCACCAATTATTTTTTCTTAGTTCACAATTATTTTTTCTTAATTCATACGGAAGTTAATAATTTCATTAGTTGCGTAATGAACAACCCATCCGAGTGCTGAGACAAGGGTTTTATAGTTTAGCAAGCTTTGTAATTTCTAAGCTTAAATGTCTTCGCCTGAAAAATGGTGATAATACCTACCGTACTTATTCAACATTTCATGAGTACCAAACGTTGGAGAGGAGTGAACAAGACTGATAAGGTCCTTAATCATGTAAACCAAAAGCGGACAAGGATATTGGAAGATTGTGTTCTATACATGTGTAAAGCACCCCTAGGTACCTAGATGACAACCTGGCACTTCATAGGCGTTCAGTAATTATTGACTTCCTCATCTTATCCATTTCCCCTCCCCCCAACTCAGATGTATTTCAGGGTAAAGGGTGATGTATTCAGGAAGTTTTGAAGGAAATTATACTTACGAACTGCTTTACAAGGGTGTGCATACGGCAGCCGTTGGTCAGAGAAGGTTTTCTGGAAGTGAAGGGGATGTAATTGGGACTTGAGGAAACACAAGTCTTTTAACCTTTATACACCTTTCTTTTCATAAGTGGGGCAATAGAAATACTAGTGGTTGTAGTTTTATGGAGTTTTAAAAAAACAGCAGTGTTCATAAATCAGAGGTTGCAAAGTGGCTGCCTCCAGCAGCGTTTAGTCTGCAGACACATCCTAACTTTTTTTTTTAATATTTACTTTTTCTTTAAGTGGGCTCTGCCCCCCAGCGCAGGGCTTGAATTCAACAACCGCAAGATCTAGAGTCGCATGCTCCACTGACTGAGCCAGCCAGGCGCCACTGCCTAACTTTGTGGGGTTTTTTTAAATAAGATTTTATTTACTTATTTTGAGAGAGAGGGAGCAAGTGAGAGAGCACAAGATGGGGGGAGCGGGGGTGAGGGCAGAGGGAGAAGCAGAAGCAGACTCCCCACTGAGCAGGGAGCACAGCATGGGACTCGATCCCAGGACCCCAGGATCATGACCTGAGCCAGAGGCAGATGCCTAACCGACTGAGCTACCCAGGTGCCCCTCACTTTTTTTTAATGAAGAATTTGTGGGGGTTTTTTGGTTTTTTTTTGAGAGAGAGCACATGAGAAGGGAGGTGGTGGGGGGCGGGGCAGAGGGAGAGAGAATCTTAAGAGGCTCCATGCCCATTGCAGAGCCCAACATGAGGCTTGATCTCATCACCCTGAGATCATGACCTGGGCCGAAATCAAGAGTCAGACACTAAACTGGGGTGCCTGGGTGGCTCAGTCCTTAAGCGTCTGCCTTCGGCTCAGGGCGTGATCCCGGCATTCTGAGATTGAGCCCCACATCAGGCTCCTCTACTGGGAGCCTGCTTCTTCCTCTCCCACTCCCCCTGCTTGTGTTCCCTCTCTCTTTGGCTGTCTTTCTCTCTGTCAGATAAATAAATAAAATCTTAATTAAAAAAAAAAACAGACACTAAACTGACTGGGCCACCCAGGTGCCCTGAGCTTGAATACAAAAGACTGGTCCCCATGTACCCAGTAGGCAGCCCCAGCAACCATCAGCTGGTGGCCATTGCTTCCCCATCCACTCTCCCTTCACATTATTTTAAAGCAGCTCCCAGATAGCATGACCGGGGTGTGTTTCCTGTTTTCTCTGCCAGCCCTTTTCACATTTCGTTCCATGTGTCCAGCTTACACCAGTTCTTCATTTCGCAGGTCAGTCTCCATCAGCTTTGTTAGTGCAGCGACATGACACCTCTGTGAGACCCATACTTTTATTTTCCTCTTTACAGTTAGAGAAACTGAAGTTCAAAGGGCCTGTTCTCTAGTTTTCATAGCAAGTAACTGGCAGATCCTCTGTCTGAATGGCTCCAAGCCCCTGCTCTTCCTGTTGCTGCCTCCTACCCTGGGTTAGATTTTTCTCCTACCCTATGCATGTTGTATTTGATAGTTTTGGTGTCAGAGATGCAGAGAGCAGCCCTTGCCCTCAAGAAGATACAATCTAACAAAATAGTCACCCTTTGCTCAGTTATCCCTTGTCAAAGATTTCGCATGTGTCATCTGATTGAACCCGACCACCCTAGGAGGTAGGTCCTGTCCTTATCCATGCCTTTTTACTGATAAACTGAGGCCCAGAAGCTGTATCTTGCCCCAGGGTATACATAAAGAAGTAGCAAAGGTAGGATTTGAACTCATGACTGATTCCTGAGCAGAGTCGCCATCTTACACTACTGATATTAGTCTAGGTGTAGAGGGGGAAATGAATATGCACGCATACAATGCGTACCAGGGCAGAGTACCATGTGGGAAGTGTAAGGCGAGTGACTCTGACAAATGCTAGGGTAGTTCAGGGTTAGAACAAGAACTATAATTTGTCAAGAGTATTCCATTCTTCCTCCTACCCAGCCAGTAATGTCGGTAATATTATCCCCAAATTATAGATGAGAAAATAGTCTCAAAGAATCACTGTCCTAAGGTTACATGGTTAAGATAGAATTGATATTCAAACACAGGTTTCTGTGCTTTTTAAAAAGCTTTTTATTGAGGTATAATATACATGGAGAAAGGTACAAATATCATAAGTGAGCAGCTTGATGAATTTTCACAATGTGCATTTTCACAATTACACTTGTGTAGCTTACATCCATATCAAGAAACAGAATGTTGCCAGCATGGTGAAGTCCTCCTTGTGCTCCCTTCTGGACACACACACACACACCCTTTTCCCAAGGACAGCCACTAAGGCTCTGTGGGTTATTGTTTTTTTAATAAGGCCGTATAATATGGATAAGAGCTAGGGCTTGCCAGCTCTGCTGTTGCTAGCTACCTGATCTTGGGCAATTTAGCCTCTGAATTTCATTTATAAAATGCAGATAAAAATAGTTCCTACCTCATGGGCTTATTGTATATCATGCATACTAAATACAGTAAAACAGTACATGGAAAAATTGCTTGGCATGTTACAGACACTCAAAAGTTAGCTGATGTTGATGAGTCCTTATCAGCAGAAGAAGGGATAGTTGGGAGTATTTGGGGAGAGAGATGCTCAGAATTTGCCTACAGGGAGGGGCAGAAGGGAGAGGAGCCAAGGTCCTCAGAGATGCTTATGGTATGTATTTGGGAATCACATAGAGCTGCTGTTTGCAGCGGTGCAAGGCATACAGCTAGGGGACCTGTGGAGGTAAATTTGAAGAGCTTGGGACGTGTAGGAAGTTTATTGTGTAGGACACTGAGTGCCAGACTAAGATCTTTGGACTTCTCCCCTGTTGCACTAAGGAGACTTGGAAGGCTTCTGAGTGTGTGTGTGTTGGGGAGCGGGGCGGGGAGCATGCCCAACATTTTAGGAGATGATTCCAGATGCATATTCAGGAGCATGGGACGTGGGAGTGGGAAAGACGGGAGGCAGAGAGAGAATTTCAAGGTGAGAAAACACGTGAGTTTAAGATTAAATCAGACCTCAACAACTAATAGTTTCCCTTTATTTCCCTAAATGCCAGGCACTATGCTGAATGCTTTTACATAAATAATTTTATCAAAATCCCCATAATGGCTCTGAAAGTAGACATTATTATCTGTACTCCAGAGATGAAGACACTGAGGCCTTAAGAAGTCTGCATAACTTGTTCAGGGGGGCGCAGTGAGTAAGTTGTAGGTCCCAGTTTCCAACCCAGATCCATACCACCAAAAACCCCATCTTGTGCCACCGCCCCAGGGCTTCACAAACTGCTTCAGAATCCCAGAGTGCTGCCTGAGAACTGCTCAGGCATAAACCTTAAGGGCGGGCCTGGCTTTGTATTTTTGGCATGTGCCTCAGATGATGGTGATAATACACCAAAGACCGAAAACATGAAACCCACCATGCTACCTCTCCGGCGGTTTTAGCCGTTCTTACCTGTGCCCGCCAAAAGCCTACGCCTTCCTCCACAGGGTTGTCACAGAGGTGATGAGCCTGTTTCCCAGTCCGTGGCCAGTGAGACACAAGTGGCTCAGGGCCTCAGCAGCAAGAGTGGGGTCCAGGGGCCAAGAGCACAGCCAGGCCTGCAAGCTTGTTAAGAATGCAGATGCTCAGGCCCCACCCATTGGAATCAGAATCTGCATTTTAGGAGCACCCCCAGGTGATGTGGAGTAGAAGCAATGCTCTAAAGCGTAAGCTTGGAGTGTGAGGGGAATATAATAAAGTTATTTAATCTGGCTGCTTCTGTAGTTTGCAAATAAAGAGTAATGCAAAAAGAGTAATGCAAAAAAAAAAAAAAAAAAGACCACGGAGGGAGGTCTTTTATTAAAGGCCTACTGTGTGTCTTAATGTTTTGGGTACTTATTTCACTTTATCCTCACAACAGCCTGATGAAGTAGGCATCCCCATTTGACTGGTGAGGAAACAGATGCCGAGAAGTGAAGTAACTGGCCCAAGGTCACACAGCTGTTGAGTGCCTTAGCCAGGATTCCTGTGTAAACCTGACTTCAGATGAAGGACTTATAATTCTGCCTTGCCATGTCTTCCCTAGTGGAATGTTCTTCCACACAGCTGTCGAGTCCTATCAGCTGGAACAGCAATAAGAATCCTGCAGTTTTGGGGATGGTAAAAACAGACCAGTTAGGTTCTGTGGTAACAGCTCGACTCTGGCATTTTGGTCAGCCTTCCGCCTTGAACAAGCCTGATCTCCAAAATTTTCACTCAAGTTAACTTCAGCCACCAAGGAGAAAGATTGGCAGAAAAGCTCAGTTAGCTGGGTGTGCAGCCACCACGCCAGCCCGGAGAACCAGAAGTTTTCCACTGCCAGAGGATCCTGACCTTCATTGGTTTTCCAAAGTGCGGTTTTTAATGCCTTGTTCATCTGGATTCCATTTTGCTATGAAGTCATGTCTTTGCTTGAACTGAATCAGTCCATGAATCACAAACTAGAATTTGCTATACTGAGCCCCATCTATTTCCCTTTTCTGTGTGCAACTAAGAAAACTCTTAATGCACTGGTTTGAATAAGAATCCAGCCCTCCTTATTTTATAAAACAGTTGAACCAGAACACTAAGTACTAAGCTTCTTGAACTGATTCTGTTCCTTGTGAATTCTGCCGGGGGTTTGCCACTACAAAACCAATGTTGGACCGTCCAGAGTTTCTTCCTGTTCTAGTCTTTATTCTGCTGTGTTGTCCACCAAACTAGGAGCCTGTAGAGGCCAGGGTCCGTGTCTTTTGGTTTTCTGGTTCCCAGCAGGGTTCTAGGAAGAGGCATCAGTGTTTTCTTTCTGTATGAATGAACATGGAATTAGGGCAGGAGTCACAGTACTAGCCAATGTTCAGTGTTCTGTGCCTGTCCCTGGTACAGATGTCGAACGCCGTTTGATCCCATCAACCCAGTGTTGGAGGTCCTGCTACTGCTTCCATGTGACTTAGAGGAAATTTGACACGTAGTAAGGTGGTATAATTTTTCTCAAGTCACCTATCTAGCGATTTTTGGTGTCTGAAACCCAGGAATTGTGACTCTAAAGTCCATGCTCTTTTTTTTTTTTTTTAAAGATTTTATTTATTTATTCGACAGAGATAGAGACAGCCAGCGAGAGGGAACACAAGCAGGGGGAGTGGGAGAGGAAGAAGCAGGCTTCCAGCAGAGGAGCCTGATGTGGGGCCCGATCCCACAATGCCGGGATCACGCCCTGAGCCGAAGGCAGATGCTTAACCGCTGTGCCACCCAGGCGCCCCTAAAGTCCATGCTCTTAACCAAAAGGCTCTACTGCCTCCTGAAGCTGCTACGTAAATAAGTAAATACTGCCAGCCAGATGCTCTTTCTGTGTCCTGTCTGATCCTCAGAGCTGCTTTCGGAGACGGAGCCCTTTTGCCTTCGCTTTAAACAGACCAGGAAACAGCCTCTGAGAGGAAAGGGGAAGAACCAGGTGCGCCTGGGGGAAACGCACGTTCCTCCCCTGGCCGCAGCTGCCTCCCAGGCCCGTGACCACTGTACTTGACAGCGGCACATTCATTCCTTTGCAAATATTCATTCAGCACATCCTGTGCCAGGCCTTGTCCTGAGTGCTTTATATACATGAACTCATTTCAACGTCACGGCAGCCAGGGCGCCTGGCGGGCTCAGCCGGGCCAGTGTGCAACTCTCGATCTCGGGGTCGTAAGTTTGAGCCCTGCGTTGGGTGTACAGATTGCTTCAGAATAAAATCTTTAAATAAATAAATAAATAAGCAAGCTTCGCAGCAGCCGTGTGAGGTACTGATACTGCTATTTTGATTCTTCCCATTTGTAAACTGAGGCTTTTGTGTCACTGTCGCGAGAATAGCTAATATTTATGACCCCTTCCTGGGTGCTAGGTGCAGCTTTCAGCGCTTTACAGGTATTATGTCATAGAATTCGTACTATAACCCTATTATCGTTCTACGTTAGAATATAGCATCAGGTACTTTTATTTCTATTACAGGTAAGGAAATCGGCATTTGCCAGAGTTCACACGGCCAGTGACTGACGGGGCCAGGTACACACCTGGGCAGCCTGATACCAGGGCCTGCCGTGTTACCTGTATCTTGGTTTTCATCTTCCTCTCCACAGGCACCCAAATTGGCCGAAAACTTCTGCGTCTGCCATTTGGCGACCGGGGACATGCTGAGGGCCATGGTGGCATCTGGCTCAGAACTGGGGAAAAAGCTGAAGGCCACTATGGATGCCGGGAAACTGGTAGGTTTGGTGGTCCCGATGAGTGAGGCTATTCCTGAGTCTCGATCTGCCCTGCCTCATTTGGGGGCCACCAGCTGTGTGGAACCGTGGAAATTAATTTAGATTTAATTGAATCGAAAATTCGGCTGCTCCATCTCACTTGCCGCCTTTCAGGGGTTTGTCAGCCAGCGCAGGTTTAGAACATGTCCGTCACTGTAGAAGGTTCTGTCGGACAGCCCTGTGTTGCGGGGTGTTCTGACAAACACATACTACATGAACTTGCAGAGTAGCGGGTTATGTGGTGTATTGTGAATGCCTGGCATTTATTTTATTCACAGTATTCTTTTTAAAAATATATATTTTATTTTTATTGTAAGTAAGCTCTACACCCAATGTGGAGCTTGAACTCACAACCCTGAGATTGAGAGTCGCGTGCTCTACCGACTAAGCCAGCCAGGTGCCCCTGTTTACCGTATTCTTGAGGTTCCTTTGTGCTGATGCATTTTGGTTTTTGTTTGTTTGTTTGTTTGTTTTTTAAGATTTTATTTATTTATTTGACAGAGATAGAGACAGCCAGTGAGAGAGGGAACACAAGCAGGGGGAGTGGGAGAGGAAGAAGCAGGCTCCTAGCGGAGGAGCCTGATGTGGGGCTCGATCCCATAACTGCGGGATCACGCCCTGAGCCGAAGGCAGACGCTTAACCGTTGTGCCACCCAGGCGCCCCTGATGCATTTTGTAATATGCCCAGTGTTTAGAGCCAAAAATGAAACTGCCATCCCTAGGCCAGACTCAAGGGTGTATCCAAGAAAGGATGCAGGAAAACAGGGTTTTAACTCTATTTTGGGGGCTCTGTGTTCTGTGTCTCTAACAGTGGAGTTGCTTGGTGTTTGACAAAAGTAATTCCTCCTATTTGGGGGATATAATAGCATTTTCTTATATTTTTAGTCCAGTTGCTGTAATTGGACGATTACAATCTGTTATTCACTAAATCTTCTTTGATTAGTGCCAGTGCTTAGTTGTAACTGAGTTATTCTGGGACTTGGCCTCTGGGAATCACCTTCAGGCATTTTAATAAACTGGAACACCAAGAAAACATTTTAATTAAACTACAAAAAGAATGATTATAGTATAGAATACTCACGAGCAAGAAGATAACACCGTGATGTAAGTACTTACAGAGCTATGAACCGTTTGCTTCCTTAACATTTTCCCTGGTTTAAGATCTTATCTGTCTATTTGACAGAGAGAGAGAGGGAGAGCAAGAGAAGGAGAAGCAGACTCCCTGCTGAGCAGGGAGCCCAATAATGCGGGACTTGATCCCAGGACCTGAGCCAAAGGCAGACACTTAACCGACTAAGCTACCCACGCGCCCGGCATTTCCCTATTTTAAGTTCATACATGAAAATGATCAGCTTTACCATTTAGGAGAAAGGGGAGGAGAAAAAGTTGTATTTATCATCTGGGAATCACCTTCAGAAGCCATTTGGTACTTAGCCCTCTGGTCTTCTCATATCTTAGAATGTCGGTTGGGGAGGGAGCTGGGCTTTGCCTTTATCCCCAAGTTACCTCCCGGCAGGCTTTGAAATCCCGTAGCTGTATCAGGGGTACCACTGCCCGCCCACCTGCCCCTTTACCTCTAGCTGTCCCTTTGTGTTTGTGAGACCTTGAGCTAAGCCAGAAAGCTAGATATTTTGGACTTTGGGTCTTGGCAGAAGATCTTGTACTGAGAAAAAAATTGGGATATGGCCGTGAGATTGCTTATCTCCAGCCTTCACTTTGTCGCAGAGTTCACAGCCGGTGGCAGGAGATAAGAGCGTTAGCATTCTTGCTGTCCTACTGGTAGGGAACTTCTCTTTCTGTGAAAGCTCAGGAGGAAAACTGGTTTTTGGAAACTGGGAGGAGTCCTCATTGGGGCTTTTAGAGAGACTAAGAGGTGTATTGGGCTGGCACCTCAGTGCCTTGGTTTTGACCCAGTTTTGCCAATTCAGTGACCTTCTCTATTACTTCATGTCCAGGATGGCCAGGACCACTTTACTGTTAGCCTAAACAGAATTGTGAAATAGGGACAGTTGGTACCATTCTCCCACGGAGCCCTCCTCAGTGATCTCTCAGCCAGAAGCCCTCACCTTTCTTGTGCCTTGAGGACAGCTGCTTGCTGATGAGCTGTTATCTGATGGAAAGGACCCTGACTAATGGCTGGAGAGGGCCTCAGAACCTAAGACACAAAAGCCTCCTTCTTGTCCAGGTGACAGGCAGTGGGATCCTCTTCCCTCACCCAGATTGTTGGAATCTCAAGGGAAGAGAACACATATGTGGCAACCACGAAAATCATGAAACTGAATTTTCTTTGGAATGTGGAGCCACTCCACATTTGCTCTGATTTTTTTTTGCTTCTTTGGGGTCAAGAAAACATGCTGTTTAGTAATCAGGTTATACAGATGCCAACTTGTGGCCCTGGAGTTGGGCTCACGTCACCTAATTAACAGATTTAAACCCAAGGCTGTCTTGTGCTTAACTTCCAGGTGAGCGATGAAATGGTCGTGGAGCTCATTGAGAAGAATTTGGAGACCCCTCGATGCAAAAATGGTTTTCTTCTAGATGGCTTCCCTCGGACCGTGAGGCAGGCAGAAATGGTGGGTGCCTTGCATTTGTGTCACTGATGCATGAAAACGAACTCTTGGCCCTTTATCTCGTAATTCCTTTGAGAGAGATGGCCCCGCTCAAGCTCTGGTAGCTTAGGTGGGCCGTATACTCTCTTGCAGCTCGACGACCTCATGGAGAAGAGGAAAGAGAAGCTCGACTCTGTGATTGAATTCAGCATCCCAGACTCTCTGCTGATCCGAAGAATCACAGGAAGGTATTTGTCCTCTGAAGGTCCCCCCTGGTCCTGCCTCCTCAGAGCTTTATCAGACCAGCAGAGTTGCTCTTGCCCAATCTCAGCCAGGCCGCGTAGTGCCATTTAACATGGGTTGGTCTTGTTTGGTGACATCCACTGAAGTGGTGACATGGGACGGGGATATGTGGAAAGAAGAGCAAGGGATTTGAAGTCAGACAGCATCTCAGGCCTGTCACCTTTTACCGTGACCCTAGGCAAGTTTCTTAAGCTCTCCAAGGCTGGTTCCGCCTGTGTAGAGTGGGGTTAATAAGACCTGCTTCAGGAAACCGTCGTGCGTTTTGGATGCCACGACATGCATAGTTCCGAGCCTGGCTTACGGTGGGTGCTTCAGAAAGATTCCGTTCCTTACACGGTTATCTCCCTCGCAGTGCTCTGAAATCTGGTTTCAGTTGGAAGCTGCCGTACCTTGCTGTCGGTTTTGTAGTGTGAAAATAATACGACCACCTACACAAAGTTTAGGAAACGGAGGAAAATTTTGCTCGTGGTGCAGCGTCCTCAGCCAGACCCACTATTGCTTTGTTGCATGTTTCGTTTTCAAGTACTTGTTCTGGGGCGCCTAGGTGGCTCAGTCCATTAAGTGTCCAACTCGGTTTTGGCTCATGTGATCTCAGAGTCGTGAGATGGAGCCTCGTGACTGGCTCCGCGCTCGGCATGGAGTCTGCTTCGGATCCTCTCTCTCTCTTCCTCTGCCCACCCCCTCACTTTTTCTTTCCCTTGCTCTCTCATTCTCTCTCTAAAATAAATTGAAAAATATTTTAAAATAAATAAATAAAGTACTTGTTTCTTGGAGCGCCAGGCTGACTCAGTCAGTGGAGCGTGCAGTTCTTGATCTCAGGGCTGTAGGCTGGAGCCCCATGTTGGGTGTAGAATTTACTTAAAACAATAAATAAATAAAATCTTTAAAGTACTTGTTTCTCTGTAGTGGTCCCCATTGAACACAAACATGCTTCTGTTTCTGAACAAGTTTGCTCTGAAAGGTCCACTGCTTTAGGCTACGATTTCCTCTACCCTGTTTCACCATCCACTCCGCCATCTGCTTTGTGTCTTCCAGAAATACGTGGGAAGCTCTCAGCCTCTGACAGACCCTCCTCCCATTCTCATCTTTGTTGTGGGTTATGGCTTTTATATCCCTTAGTCATTTTAATGGAGTCTCAGGAAGGTGGTCAGCCTACCGTCTTGAACCAGACATCCATGACCATGATTTTTATTTGCTGCTTGGTATTTCACAGTAGACGAGCCATCATGTACTTGTTTGTCCCCTTATTGCAGTACAGTTGTGTTTTTTTTATAGTTGTCTGCTGTGGATTTGATGCTGTGACCATCATAGTACATGTAAACTTTTGGATTTAATTAGAGGGAAAATTGTTTTTTCGTTGTAAATTTTATTAAGTTGATTTCCTTGTGAGGTTGCCCTTTTTCCCATGGGTCTGCCGTCCATATCTTCGGGGGGGAGGTAGCCACGTAAACAGACAGTGGGGTGAGTGTTACAGGTGTTTTCCTGAGAAGCTGCATTAGATACAGTGGGATCCACCTTATATTAATTTTTTGTTCAGATGTCTAGGTTTCATCTTTCCAGCTAGTCCATAGGAACCTTCAATGCAGGAACTTTTGTATTTTCGCGTCCCCACTGGCAGAATAGACAGACAAAGTAGAGGCAGGCCAAGAAGTGGTAAGGTTGACAGGGAGGCACATCACCAGGGCTGGGGTCCCTGATGTACAAAGCAGATGTTAACAGTACTAGTTGACCTTGGGGGCCTTTGCATCAATCAGCCCATGTTCCTGAGTGCCTGTTCTGTGTGCAGCACCGTACTAGACTCGGGAAGGGGGCCAGGGGAAGGTACAAAAGAACAATATGCCCACCTCTGACCTCAGAGAGTCTACAAGCCATACAAGAAACCTGGGCTGGTTAGCACAGTGGGTAGTCCTAAGAAACGAGCCTGGGAGCAGGAAGGGAAGGCTACCTAGGAGAGATGCGATGTCAAACATGGCCTTCCTGGATGGAGAGGATTTCAGTGAGGCTCTCCAGGAAGGGAGTAGAGGCGGGAATGAGTATGGGTTAGGGGATGGCCTCTAGCTGGGGCTGGTGGCAGAATGTCCAGAGTTGGAGGAGTGATCTGGGGGGCTGGGTGGTAGAACAAGTGCTGTTGGGAAGGTCGGATGGGAGCTCGACTGGGGAAGGGTTGCCAAGGTGAAGAGGGTAGACGGATCAGGAGTCATGGGATGTTCTTAAGCCATGAGGTGTTATGGCAGAAACAGCATTCTAAGAACGTTAGTTTGGCCCTGGCATACAGGCTAAATTGGGGGGAAGGCGAGATGGACAAGAACCCACCTAGGAGGCTGTTGGTGATCCCCATGTGGGGTTGTGGAGGCTTTTAACTGCGGTTGGCTGGTGGGGACCAGAGAGATTCTGAAGAGCAAACTACAGGATTGTTGTAGGGGACAAAGAAGACTCAGTCTCTGGGTTTGGGAGTGAGGGGTGTGGTGTGACCCCTCCCTCACAGAGGAGGGAACAGGACACGCCAAACTGGTAAAGTTGTCTTTTTCAAGTTCCCTCTATGGATCAGTAGCAGAACTAACACCGAAAGCCCGTTTTCTGCCTCCTGGTCCACTGCAGTGATGGTTGGAAAAAAAAGAGGCAGGAACTAGTTGGTTCAATATGGATCTTATTCAAATCTGATATGATAAAACCCCACTGTAAATATCTTTTTGATTAGCTCTGACCTCACTTCTGACAATATTAGGGTCACTTGTATGTATGGTTTGGTGGTTAGTGGTTTTAACTTCTTCAGTGTTGGCTCTCTGATATCCTAAGTATCCTACCAGTTGGCTGTCCTGGTGTACAAGCCGTCCCCACTTTGCGGATGAGAAAGCAGGCACCTGAAGTGTCATACTCAAGACGGCAGTGGCTCTAGAACCCTAGCCTTGATCCCTCCCCATCACGACCTCCACCGCTAGGTCAGGCTCAGTGGCTCTTAGAGCTATTTTGGTTGGTGCTGAGACCAGTCCCACTTTGAAAACTTGGATCTTGGACTTTCTTTCATTTCCCTTCTAGGGAATGAGCCTGGCATTCCTCTTAAAATGAAGTCCGTGAGCGGGGAAGGAGCAGTGTGTCGTATGTCACTGGAGGGCTGAGGGAATCGGAGTAAGCGAGAGATGTAGGGATGTGGAAAGGAAAAAGTCGTGTCTGGTGCAGCCTGGCTGCCGCGTGCCTTGTGCTCTCCAGAAAGTGAAGAATCATGGTCCATGTCTCATGCTCGCAGCCCTTCTCAGAGGGAAAGCTGTAGCCGAGCCCAGCAGCCTCTCCCTGGGTCTCCCAGTGGAGGCACCAGAGGAACCTCACCAGTGACTCAACTAAAAGAGGACCTGACTTCCTGTCACCAGACAACAGGCACAGGCCACTCAGTATAGCTTATTTTACTCGGCCATCCCCTTGCCCCCACCAATGCTGTAAATGGACCACTTGGCCTCCCAAAAGTGTGCTGTGGGGAGGGGGAGAGGGAAAGAGAGAATCTCAGGCAGACTCCTCACTGAGTGTGGAGACCGACGCGGGGCTCGATCTTACGACCCTGAGATCTTGACCTGAGCTGAAACCAAGTGTCCCGACGCTCCACTGTCTGAGCCACCCAGGCGCCCCTGCCCAGGCTTTGGGAGTCTGACCTGGACTTCCCCTGCTGATGTGCTGAGATACTGATCCCCTCAGCCATCAGAGCGGCGGGGTAGGCCTGGGTTATTCCGGAGGGGATCACACCAGTACTGCATAAATATTTCTGCGTGTGCCAAGAGGTGAAAAATGTTGGGAAGCTCTGGGTTAACAGACCTTCATGAGGAAAGCAGACATCTGTTCAATAAGAAAGCCTGGGTTGGCACAAACTTGGGAAACCAGACAGGTCCTGGCTGTAGAGCAGGGTTCAGCCTGCCTCCTTCCCTTCTTGGGTTTCTGGGTTCCTGTGGTGTGGCCACTCAGAGTCAGGAGCTCGGGTTTGCGGCTCAGGGGGGCACAGCACAGAAGGGGTGCCCGGCTACATTGGCGCCAGCTAAACTGAATCCTTGGCCATTTCATGACTTGGTTCGTAAGTCATTTCTCCTGGTGCCAGTGTTCCTATTGCTTGGCCCTCTGATGCTTGGGCTGCCTGTTATCCAGGTGATCGCAGAGGGCTGCTGCCCGGTCTGATGGCGTTTGCATCTGCAGGACATTTTTCCATCGCACCTTTCTGGGTTTTGTAACTGATCTGGGATAGAAAATAGGGTTAGCTTCTTTGTCCGCTGGCCTCTGTAGCACATCGTACAAATTTCTATTAAAGGATCGTCACATTTATTTTAGGTTTTTCCCACATTTGTCCCTCCCACTAGAGTAAGCACTGCTTGTGATCAGGGATCTTGGCTCGTTGCAGTGTGGCCCCTGGATTCAGTGTAAGGCCTGAATCGGACTAAGCACTTAGTAAACGTTTGTTGGGCGAGTGGGTGAAGAGAATGAATGGCTGTGCGAGACCAGCCCCAAGTTCCTGAATTAGATACTTACGCCAGCCTCGGCAGCCAGACACTCATTATCACGTTGGGTCAGAATAGAAAACATACTCCCTCTGGCATAAGCTCTCCTGGAAAGCCAGTTATCGTCCCAAGTAGGAGACGCCTAAGCTGGGTCTGTGCCTGGTGGAAGTCCTCACGTCCAGCTCCTCTGTTGTTGCTTGTCAACTTGGGGACCCCTGGGTGCAGGGACACTTTCAGGCAACCTGACTCCTGTTTGTTTGCTGTCTTCCAGGCTGATTCACCCTCTGAGTGGCCGTTCCTACCACGAGGAGTTCAACCCCCCAAAGGAACCCATGAAAGATGACGTATGTAAACCCAGGACAGGAAATTTCCTTTTCCTTCCTTCCCCTTCCTTCCTTTTTGCTCTTTGTACTTTGCATCTTCCTTTTATTCCTACTAATATTATTAACTTAACCATAAGAAATATCACTACCAAGTAAATCACATGAGCTGTGGCTTTTCTGTCTACACAGCGCCTCCCCCAGTGGTTTATGGTTTGCCTTTGAGGTAGCCACCAGTACCGGCTACTTCACAGTGCCCGGTTTATACCTGTCTTTGGTCCAAAGAAGCCCCTCTCTGGTATCATGGTAACCCAAATGATTGACTAATCTCAGGAGAAGGCTGCTTGGAAGCCCAGAAGCAGAGCCAAGCTGGGAGAACGGGACTGAAGAGAAACGTGTTGACTGGTCCTACTTCGGAAGAATGTCCCCTCTCTCTAGTGACTCTGCTGTGTCCTACAGGATCAGACTGTTTGGGCTTGATTGACGTTGCCAAGCTCTCATGACAGTCTTCAGTTGCTTGCAGATGTAACAGGGAGGGTCTCATACATGTTCACTGTAACATTTGCCGTAACTAGTCCATTTCGTCTGTTTTAGAACATGTAGGCAGTAGTAAGAATCTCCTGGGTTTGCCTTTGTCACTTCAAACAAGTTCATCAGGTCCTACAGGTTTCCAGGCCCTCGTGTCAGCTTAGTCACATTTCCCACAGTTGGGAATTCTGCCATTCAGAGTTCTTTCTCATTTCACTTGCCACTTTTCAGGACACCGAAGGCCGACACCCCAGTGAAAACACCAAATACGTCGGTGACTAAGGTTACAGTGGCGAATGCATCTCTGATTTTGATGTATTCTCCTGGTCTCAGGGGCCTCTGTCTTTCTTGCTTCTGGTCTTAGAAGTGTTCATCTCAGAAGGCAAGCAGCCTGAGCAGAAGCTGTGAGAGAAGGGCCTTGCCCGTCTTCCTCCCACAAATCCCCTTCCTCCCGCTTTGCTGCCTTAGGTTCCCCAGCTCCCGTGGACTGGTTGGTCTGCTCCTGGGACCAACTTCCTGAGAGTAGCAAAGCTCTTTAGAGTTCTTTAGTGGAGGGGATCTAGATTTGTCTCTCTTTCCCTCCGATGGACTTTGGGAGCAGACAACATCGCAAATCTGCATCTGGCATCAGGTAAGGAAACCTTGCTAACAGTCCCAGACTTTCACTGCCCCCTTCCTATTCTCAGATCACTGGGGAACCCTTGGTCCGCCGATCAGATGATAATGAGAAGGCCTTGAAAATCCGCCTGGAGGCCTACCACACGCAGACCACCCCGCTGGTGGAGTACTACAGGAAACGAGGGATCCACTCTGTCATTGACGCCACCCAGACCCCCGACGTCGTGTTTGCCAGCATCCTAGCGGCCTTCTCCAAAGCCACATGTAAAGACTTGGTTATGTTTATTTAATGTTGGGTCTAAAAAGGAATTTCTTTCTTCCTATCCCTATTGAGGGAGTGGGTGGGAACTGCAGAGCAGGCAGAGGGAAGCTTCCTCAGGCCAGCAAGAATACCGTTTGATGTACCAATTAAAACTCTTGATGTATCTTTGGCGCGCATGCAACTCTCATCTCATCTGTGTGTGTGTGTGCGCGCGCGCGCGCGTTGGTTTAAGTACACGTACGCTCTTCCTTCTTTCTGAGGTACAGGCAAGGGTGCTTTACCAGCTGTTTTCTTCTTTAGCCATACTCTTGATTTTTGTTTATTTTTACCAAGATAACCTAACTCAGTTATCTGCCGGGCACCGCAGTTCTGGAACCTCATGGTATTTAGTCCATCTCCCGCAGCTGAGTCGAAGTCCAGGATCACAGAGAGTCAAGCGGGGCCAAAGTTCCCGGTGGCAGATTGTTGGCAGGGAATTCCACTTGTTTTCTACCCCACAATGAAAAGCCACACGAGTCAGTGTGTGGATGGGGATTATTCATTTTTTTCCGAAGTGGAAAAGAAAAGGCATTTACCATAGAAAGGTATCACCATCGAAAGATCCAGGCTGAGTTGGAATATTTCTGTGATCTGCATCACAGTGCTATAAAGTAGGGATCATTTGGGACCCGTGTGTGAAAACTGAATTGTTGCCCAAGAATTAAACCCAAGTGGACGGTACTTTTGAATTCAGGCTGTCTTCTGAGCATCCAGGTCGGGCGCCTGAGAGCAGCCAGTCCACTTGCCAAAAAGACCAGGATAGGTTTGTTTATTTTCATTTTTAATGTTTGCCTCAGTTTCCAAGTATGAACAAAACAGCGATTTGGAGGTGATCTATTCTTGGCCTCATTTTCATTAGCGTTTACTCAGACCCAGCCTCTCCAGGATATGAAACCCCGATCAGATGTGTCTCTTTTAATCTCAGATTCTCTCCACAGACTCCCCAAAATAAGATCACCTATGACATTGACCAGCTTTTATTCCTAACTTCAGCTCCCCAACTATTGTTTGCTGAGGTCCATGCTGTGCTAATTCACTTGTGGCAAACAGGTGAATTAATAGACTGTTGGGAGAGGCCACAGAACAGTGGCCTCTGGAAAAACCATTGGAAAACCAGTGGCAGGCCCAGTAAATGATGCCGCCTCCCCCACCATAATCTGCTGACTTGATACAGTGGGCTCTAGAGTCCCGGTCCCCGTCTGACCTGAGTCTTCTGTCTGTGGAACTCTCAGAGGGCCTGTCCCCTGTCCACCTGGAAGCTGGGCATGGGTACGTGACCATTTGCTTCCCTTTGGTCTGATTCAAGTGAGTGTCTGCTTGCTTCCCTGCCTGTAAACTAACTCCGCCCATTCTAAACAGAAACCAAGTCTGGCGTGGGGCATTTCTGGGAAGCACATGACTTCAAGGAAGAGGAGTGAAACCAAAACTATGAGCTGTGTCTGCTGGGGTCTGGAGCCCTTCTCTGGGGGAGGGAGGCCTCACAGATCCCTGGAATCGACTCCCCTTTCACAGGGGACAGTGGCAGGCACTTGGCCTCGTGGTGGCGGACCTTGAATGTTTGCTAATTGAATGTGTGTGATCCTTGTTCCAGTATTTGTCACCCATCCATATACATTCACGTGTGCATATTTGGGCTGCTGGTGAACCTAGAACATGCAGAATGCATATGCCTTTTTGGGGGTGGTCAGGATTTAGATTTTTGCTTCGTTTAATTACACAGCCTTAACCTCAGCAGGCATGAGAGTTTTCTCCGGACAGAGAAATGTCCAGTGTCTGATGCATTTGGTTGCTGGGGCATGCATGCCAGCCTTCCCTGATATTTACTTGGTTTTTAAAAACCCATTTTGTTCTCTCTTTCCTCTCTATTTCAGCCTAGTAACAGAAGGCCAGGCGAGACTGCACCACTGTTCATCACCCCGCGGCGTGATCCCTGCTCTTAGGTGCTGGGCAGAGGGGAGGGGTGGTCAGGGTGAGGATGGAGAGGGAGGAATGGTGAGGGCCCAAAAGGAGTCATGAAGAGCAGCAATGTGATAGTGAGGCCATCTCTTTCACACGTCATAGAAGAGTCTGAAAAAGTACGGAGGAAGGGGGAAATTAATTAAAAAAAAAAAACTGATTAGAGGTTTTAAATAGCAATAGGAAGGTGCAGTATTGTTTCTAAGGAATCCAGGTTTCATTTACTGTGGATTGGTGACAATATTTTTTAAAGCCAAATGCCCTAAGACCTCAGTTTTTATCTCGGAGCCTCCTGGGTTGCCAGTCTGTGAATGCAGGAAGTCAAAACTGTTGTCCTGTCTTTCCGAAAGCTTGGAACAGGAGGGGTTTGACTCCTGGCCCTAGTTCCCCAGCCATGAGATCAAAAGAACATCTCCACGTTGGAAAGAGATGGGGGCCCGTGTTCATGGGGGTGGTGGCTCAGCCAATCAAGTTTACTGGAGTGGGGAAGACAGGGCTGGTCTCCTTTCCTTAACGACACACCGCTTGTGTACCACTCCACCCGTTCTCGTGGGTCAGCTCCCAGCAGCCACCCAGCATCCCTGCGCTCTTGCCGTCTTGCATCCACAATGTGGGAAGGGACCCTTGTTAATAAATGAGCAAGAGTCCTAAGCAACATCATCCAAAGATTGTCCCTTCCGTCCTCAAATCCTGTGACTGGGATCACTTGTCAGCACTGTGATGTATTATTTTCAATGAGGTGCCTTTCTTAACTGACCAAATGCTGCCTTGTTTGGCCCCTAAATCAATAAAGTATGTTAAAAATTTGTATCCCCTGTTGTGGCATTTTTTTGAGGGCATCTGGGCTAGAAAAAAATGGCCTTGAATTCTGAAACTGGCTTGGAAGCCCCTTCTTGTCACTAGAAGTCACAAGGCAGGGAGGTCCAAGTGTGCGCTCCTAAGATGAGCCATACCTCTTGAGCCTGGGCTCAGATGGCAGGCTGGCTTTTCTGCCCCCCGAGGACAAGGCAGCTCGGCTTCGTGGAGACCCCGCTGTGCTTGGAGCTCAGAGGATGTGCAAGGAATCCCAGCCAATCATTTACTCTGCTCCTGTTTCCTTGTCTGAGAAAAGAGGAGTGTGATGCCACCTTCTCAGACTTGTTGGCATTAAATGAAGTTTATAAAAAGAAGCTTGGCGCCTGGCACACAACAGACACTTGATAAATGTTAGTTGGATCCGAATATATACAAAAATACCTGCTTCGTGCCGGGCTGGATAATTGTTGAGTGGACAGCTGTCCACAGCCTAGAAAGCCAGTGCTTCTCATCCCTAGCCAGATTTTTGGCTGTCTCTTCAGCTGTCTCTTTAACACTCCTGGTTGCTTCTTTGCAAAGCCATTTCTTGCTCAGCAGAAGTGCCAAGCTGAAGCTCTCAGGCTGTTTGGAAGGGCTGCGCCTGCTGGGGCGGCTTCTGAGAAATGACTGCTATTCCCAAAACCAGAGGAAGCTGGGCTAGAAGCACTGCCGTTCTTCGGGCTTTCTTGTTCTGGAGAGATCCAGAGTGGTCACTGGCATGTTAAATGCCGCCTCTTGAGCCAGCTCCTCCCTCTGCTTCCCCACCTCCCCTCCCCTCTGCAGTCATTTCAGGTGCCAACACGACTGACTCTGATCTTCTCATTCCCTGAGCTATTTAAATGCCCCATGAAAACATTCTTCCCTTCTCTGATCATCATGCAACAAACTGGGGGAAAGATTTGGGGACCCAGCCCCAGGAGGCCACTGCGTGGTGTGGTTGAGAATGGCCCGAGAGAAGACCAGGAGACCTCTCAGTTCACGTCTTTGGGCTTGGTTTCCTCACCTGGAAACTGATTGGAGCCCCTCCCGTGCCTGGAGCGCTGACGCCAGGCCAGGTACTGTGCGCATGCCTTGTAGCCAAGACCTCGCTCGGCCCTCCTGGGGCATCCGCGTGGTCAGAGCTGTCCTGTCTTACAGGTGAGGCGATCGAGACCCAGAGCGGTGAGGTCACACGGAAGAGGCCGAGTCGGCACGCCGAAAGCAGTCTCTGACACCCGAGTCTGTCCCTTGAGCTTGCTGCTGAAGTGATTTAGCGACTTGTGCAGCTCTACAGCACGGTGGGCCCCTCCGGGTGCCTTCTAGTTCGTGGCCGCTCGCTGCCAGTCCGAGGACCCAGGCAGTGCGTCTCAGGCTGTCTTGTGGGCACAGAGCATCGCAGACAGGATGGGATGAGGAGCAACCATGGTCCTCAGGAAGCCTCAGCAGTCGTTCTTAGGAAGACAGCGCAGTGAGTCTGAAGGCAGACTTCCGCCGCGCCTCTCCACCGTGAGTCCTCGAGCGAGTTATCTCCGCATCAGAAGAACAGCAGGGACGCTTGTCCCGCAGGGGTGCTGGCAGCACGGTGACCTGGATTCCCGGCACACTGCAGACACCCAGGACGTGCTGATGGTGTGCAGAGAGAAAACATAAGCCTTGGCGACAGCTCTTGTCTTGCAGACTCTCGGGGACCGGGCCAAGGACTCTTAACCTAAGGATCCCGTCAAAGTCCATGGGCCTCTAAAATTGTATGCAGAATTCCGTATTTTTGTATCTTCCTAATTACTGATCGTTTCACATAGACTTAATGCTCACTGTAAGATAGGTTCTGCATACACCATCTCACTTCCTCTTGTCGGTAAGCCTGTGGGAGTGAGTGCTGTCCTTGTCTCCACGGGACGCGTGTGCACTTTGAGGCTCGCCCATCGAGGAACGGCAGACGCCGAGAGCGAGCCCGGCCGTGGCTCACACCCCAGCCTTTCCCCGCGGCAGCATTGCTTTGACACTTGGCTGGGAGCGGGGACAGACTCTCAAGGCAGTCGTGATGCAGCGGCGTCGACGAGCCGTGGATCTGAATGAAAGAAGAAGAAAACTCGAGGAGGCTGGCCTGGCATGGTGACAGACCCGCGTGGGGAGCGCTGCCTCAGGTAAGACTGTTTTCTATTTCATCCTTGGTTTCCCTGCTGTGGGAGCTGAAGGTCCAGTGTACTGCATTCGGAACCACTCCCGTTCCAGAAGGCCAGAGGAGCGAGTTACGGGGGGAGAGAGGAGCCCCTTTTCCCCGCCAGTACGTTCTGGAAAGGGCGGCAGCAGGAGGGTGTCTGTACCGGCTCCACTTCACAGCCATTGCTTTCCGCAGCCCCACGCAGCTAACGGCATCGCGTGATTGATGATCCTGAGGGACCGCTGTCCTCGCGACATCTCAGGACCATGGCAGCCCTGTGTGTAGAGTCACGCAGGGCAGTGTGATGAGCTTCTCTCACAGAAGACCCCTTCTGGGTGCCCGGTGGAGACAAGGAGCCCCCAGCAGAGAGCAGGCGTGAGTGGGAAGACAAGGCGTCAGACAGCAGGGGCAAGACCAGGTCCTGCGCAGGTGCCCTCAGACTGAACATCTCTGCGCTTTGGGGGTAAGATTGCTGTGGGGCAAATCCTTACTCTGTAAGGGTTCCTTTAGATAAAGAATTCGGGGACACATCTCTCTGAGCTTAGAGCTAGGAGGTCATCTCGCTTCCTGTTTAGTTGGTCTGCATTCTTCTACTAGGTAAGAAATGCTTCATTTTCTACTATTTTTCTTATTGCCCTGGCTGTGAGGAGACCCCTTGTGTTCCTTGCTACGCTTTCCTCTGTCAGGGTTTCTTAATAAAATTCTCACCCAATCTCAGTCATTTTGCTCAGTGTTAATGTGCTGGGACATGTCTTGAGGCTTTCCAGACTGCCTCTAGTCTAGTCTGGGAAAGAAGTGGGGAGTAAAGAAAGGGCTGCTTACGTGGTATGGGAGGTGAGGCTGTAGAGAGGAGGAGGTGGGACTGGGGTGGGTGGCTGCGCGCAGAGTGTGGGACATTCCAGGCAGAGGCCACTAGTACTAAGGGCTGCTTTTACCTAGTGAACTCCAAGGGTGCTTGGGAAATATTTGCTTGGAAACCGTGTTTTTCAAATGAAGCATAGGGACAACAGAAGGGAAGTTTTCTGCTCAAGAACCCAGAAGAGCCAGAGACAAGGATACGCACACAGAGTTGATGGCCGCTTTAAGTTTGGCCCTCATGCCATACCTGCCACCTGTCCCAAGCACATGGCATCAGTGCTTTGACCCTGAGTTGGGTGACTCTTTACTGTGGTGAGACCGGAAAGAAGGGAATCTCTCGGTTTCATCGTCAGCTGTGTTCAGTCACGTGCCTAGTGATGTGGGCATGGGTTCTGCGGTGACAGAGACGACCTGTGGTTAGATCTAGGCCCCCGACGGCGCTCGTTGCGCGCCTTGGGGAGCCGCTTAACCTCCTCGTCTGTAAGAGGAAGATCACAGCACCCATCTGTGGGAGGCGCAGTCCCTACAAATTGAAAAATCGCCCAAGAAATGATCCTATTTACCTTTTTTCCTATGGCTCTTTGCCTCCAGGTGTTTCAGACCGTGTGTCTTTACCCCTGTTCCCCAGTGCCCCCTCCGTCCCCCTAGGAGTACTGCACCAAACCAGAACAGGCTGCTTTTCACTGCAGTGTTTCCTGACTGGCCGGATGTGCCCCTGGGTGGGGATAGGAACCGAGGCTCCTCTGAAGGGCTGCTGATGTGGCAGTCTACCGGGTCACATTGGACACGGCCCCTACAATGGCCAAAGGTCACTGAGAGGAGGACGTTCTGTCATTGAAGACAGAAACAACAAGAGCTGTTGTTGAAATCACACGTCGGGCTGTTGGTACCTGCCCGTATTCCACGGACCGCTCCAGCGGCTGCCGGTGGGGATGGCCCTCCTGGAGGCCAGACAGGAGGGAGCCCGGAAGAGCACGATGGGATGGGCTAGATCCATGTGCACTTGAGTTTGCCGTGACACCAGGAAGGTGCTGCAGTGGGCTGAGAGTCTCTGGTGGGAACTTGTTGCCTCACACTTTGAAAACCTCTGAAAATTGCCCTAGAATAAAGGAATGAGAGCAGTGCCTCTCTCTTGGTGTGCCTGTCAGGACTCAAGTTCACGTATTTCAGGGGCTTGAGAACAGTGATGGTCTGGGTGCTCAGTGAGTGTTTCCTAGCTGCCGGCTTTGGCTCAGTGATTCCACTTTGTTAGTATATCCTAAGGAAATGACTAAGTCTAAGTATGTGCAGCATTTTTTATCACAGTAAGAATTGGAAACAACCTAAATTTCCAACAAAGGGGAGATAGGCTATGATGATTCGTTCATGGAATCCTGTGCGATCATGAAATAAATCATTTTAAGACAAGAATTTCAAGATAAACTATTGAGTGAATAAACATAGATTACAAAACAATAGAGAATGAGTTCATTTTTTTTTAAAGTAAACTTTTTATTTTGGAATACTCTTCAGTTTACAGGAAAGTTCCAAAGATAGCACACAGAGATTTCTGCATACACGTCACCCAGCTTCCCCTGCTGTTAACATGATCATGGTATTTACCAAAACTGAGATGAACGTTGGGACATTACTAGGCTCTGACTTTATTTGGTTTTTACCAGTTCTTCCACTCGTGCCCTTTCTTCTCTTCCAGGATTCAACTCAGTATGCCACATTGCTTTCAGTCGGGGTTTTTTTAAGTGTATACATAGAAAAGCATCTGGAAGGCTGTAGACAAAAATATTAACCGTGGGGGCGCCTGGGTGGCTCAGTCGTTAAGCGTCTGCCTCGGCTCAGGGCGTGATCCTGGCGTTGTGGGATCGAGCCCCACGTCGGGCTCCTCCGCTGGGAGTCCGCTTCTTCCTCTCCCCCTCCCCCTGCTTGTGTTCCCTCTTTCTCTAGCTGTCTCTCTCATTGTCAAATAAATAAATAAATAAATAAATAAATAAATAAATAAATCTTTAAAAAAAATATATTAACCACGATTACAGCTGAGTGGTGGAACTAAGGGAGATTTTTCTTTTTCTTTCTTTTTTTTTCTTTAAGTTTATTTATTTAACTCATCTCTACGCCCAGCATCGGGTTCAAACTCACGACCCCAAGATCAAGAACTGTGCACGCTCCACAGCCTGAGCCAGCCTGGTGCCCCAGGAGATTTTAATTTTTAAATCTTTCTTGAGTCCTCTAATTTTTCCTATGTGTAACACATCATGGAATTACCAACAACAATGAAGGCCTTCAAGCTAAGCTGATTACTCCTAGTATAGCTGTGCTGTGTTGTGGGTTACCTGTTCATCTGTCCTTCTCTTCAGACTGAGCTCAAAAGGAGGGGCCATATCCGCTTCATCCCTCCTTCCCCATGGTAGAGCACAGGCTCAGGCATGGGAAGGGGCGCTGACATCTGGTTGAGTGAAGGAGCGAAGTCAGAGAAGTGAATTGCTTTCAGCGCTCAGAGATTAACTAGTCTTAGAGCTGTTTCAGCTCGAGGAAACCCCAGCCTCATGTTTCCCCCGTTGAGTAAGCCCCAGCAGAAGTACAGGACCTGTTTTTCAAGCTTGCGGTCTCAGGGCTGACTCTCATGCCCATCACTGAATGAGTTCCCTGTGGTCAGTTGACCAGGTCTTTAGACGGTATCCAAAGAAAAGTCAGAGTTCTGCTATTTAAAGGAGGGGGGATGGATGCTGAGCAGGTTACATACATCAGAGCCCCCAACGCAGGCATTTTAATCCCCAATTCTTTCCATTAGACTGTAAGTTCTTTGAGGAGGATGGGACCACATCAGTACGGCTTACCTAGCATAGTGCTTGGTGTAGCGCAGAGGCCTACTCAACATGTAAGTGAATAATTATATTTCTTGGTAAACAACATTGTTTAACTAGATGGGGTTTGAATCAGGATGATTTTAGGTGCAAATAATAGAAACTGACTTAACAATAAGGGAAATTTGTTGGCTCATGTGACTGAAAAGTCCAGTGGAGCCCAGCAGTCAGGCGTGGTTTGATCAGAACTCCATTTCTCCACTGGCCGCCTAGCTCTGCACCCTCAGCATCATCCTCAGGCTCCCTTCTCTCATGATAACAAGATGGCTGCAGCAGTTCCAGACCTCACATTTGTACTCCACACCATCCGGAGCCACAGAGAAGATAGAATCTGTGTCCCAGAATTCCCAGCAAGTCCTCAGATTCACTGTGGACTGAGTAAGGTCACCTGCCCACCTGGGGATTAACCCTTAAGGTCAGAGGTTGTTCAGTGGCTTAGCCCAGAGTGTGTGCCTCACCCCTAGAATGGGGGGGGGGGGGGGGAGTAGACTCAGCTTCCCTGAAACCATGTAAATTCCCAATGGGAATTAAGACTCTAGAGAAGTGAGAGCAGTCTAGATCCCGGGGTGGCGACCAACAGGAATCCAACTGAACCAAATACGCCAACTTGTGCAGCACAGACAAGGGTCACAGGAGTTAGGCGGAGGAGGCAGCAAGTGCAGGCTGCAGCAGTCAGAAGGGCGGCTTCCTGGAGGGGGAGGGGAGACTGAGGCAGTGAGGAGTAAGGGGTGGGCGGAGAGGAGGGAAGGGCATCCCACGATGACGCGTTGAGCATTTCCCATGTACCAGACGTCACGCTAAATCCTCTGTGTGCGTCATCTCAGTGAATCCTTACGGTGACTGCGAGGTCAATATCCTTGTCATGTCCGTTTTACAGACAAACCCGGAGGTCTCACGGTAAGCCACGGTGCTCGTGAGTGAAGGGGGCCGCGGTCACACAGAAAGTCTGTGCCCTAGTGGAGTGGCCTGACCTCAGACACCCTCACAGAGGGAGTGAAAAGTCAAAGCAGCTCCCAGAGTCTCATCTCCCAGCCTGTGTCCTCCACCTGGAATTCTTTCTCCGCCCACCTGTCCAAACCCTACCTCGTCTTGAGCCGCATAACACGACGCTCTGTAACACCTACCGCTATGGAATTGGGCGTCCGACTGTCTTCCTGCTAGACTTCTGTGAGCTCCTCCTGCCCTTCATCTTTGTATCTTGGGGGCTTGTCACCGTGAACTTCCCTTTACAGTTGCTATGGTGACCTCTTCTAAGGGCTGGAGGGACAGCATAGACTCAGGATGTTAGAGCCCTGAGATTAACCTGGTCTAACCCTCTCAATTTTTTTCCCCAAAGATTTTATTTATGTGAGAGAGAGAGCATGAGTGAGGGGAGGGGCAGAGGCAGACTCCCCGCTGAGGAGGGAGCTGGATGTGGGGCTCATCCCAGGACACTGAGATCATGACCTGAGCCGAAGGCATACGCTTAACCCTCTGAGCCACCCAGGTGCCCCAATCCTCTCACTTTATGGGAGGAGAAACAGAGGCCCAGAGAGGTTGAGACTTGCCCAAGAATGCAATTGAGCCTAGAACCCCGGAGTCTGGACCCCAAAAATGACATGGCTAGAACATTGTTCACTCTGAAGCCAGGTTGAGCTCCAATCCCAGCCTCTCTGTGCCCTAGCTGTGTGCCCTGGGCAAGTCCCTCAACCTCTCTGAGCCTCATCTCCCTCCCGTGTGTGGTGAGGTTGTAATGCGCCTGCCAGGCCTGTTGTGAGAAATAAATGAGTCCCGATAGAGCTCTCAGCACAGAACCTGGCACCTGGTGGCCCTGCAGGAACTGAGGGATTTTATCAGAGTTGTAGCCTGTGAGACGTGGAAATCTCAGCCCCACCCAGCGGGGCCTTTGGGGTCCTATCCTCTGCTACACCCCAGTCCACACACCTCTTCAGAGCAGCTGAGAGACAAAAAGGAAGTCACTGTGACCTTGTGATGGGAGTGGGCCAGAGTCCCCCTGCCTTGGGGTGCTGGTTAGGGCTGTTATGACTCCCTTGCAGGTCAGATCCCCCACCCCCACCCCCACTGCTCCTCTGGTCCCAGCTGCTTCTGCCTCGGGCTGGCTCAGGTGTTGGGGAGCTGCAGACCTGGGCGGGCGCAGGCTGGAGCTGGGCCAGAGCCGCAGGCCGCAGTAGCAGCCATGCAGTCCCTCACATGCTCCAGGGAGACCAGGAGAGCAGCTGGGGGTGACAGCCCTGGGCAGAGGCCCCGAGGGCAAGGTGGAGGTGCTGCCAGGGCCAGAGGGCACAATCCTAGGAGTGGGCTTCCAGTCCCACCCAAAACCACATGGTCTTCCCCTTTCGAGAGTCCTACTGGGCTCCTGTTCCTATGAGCCCCTGACCCCTGGTGTGGAGGCACTGAGCCTGGAACTCAGATCCCGGCTCTGCTTCTCCCTGACTGGGAGACGGTGGACAAGCCACTTTCCCCCTGTG
The DNA here is from genome assembly GCF_002007445.2 of Ailuropoda melanoleuca. Lineage (NCBI taxonomy): Eukaryota > Metazoa > Chordata > Mammalia > Carnivora > Ursidae > Ailuropoda > Ailuropoda melanoleuca. The sequence goes on along the minus strand of NC_048219.1, from coordinate 11,198,792 downwards.
CCCTGCAGCTTCCTCTCTTGCACATTGAGGATGGTGGTGGCTTTTTCAAAATTAAGTACAATTCTGTATGTGAGTGTCCCAAACTAGGTCTTCACACTGTAGGCGCCCAATGTATGTCTCTTCCCTTCTCTCTCAGGCATGCCATTGGCAGGGCAACAAGGATCAGAACCGAGGCATGATTCCTTTGAAAGTGCGCCAAGCTCCGACCTTAGCTGTCCAAAGCCATGCCTTCTTTCCCCACCGGATGGACTCCCAAAACCTGGGCTCAGTCCTGCTTCTGCCCTTCACTCTGCAGCCTTCTATGTGCCACTCCCCTGATGAGCCTCAGTTTTCTCATCTGCAAAGTAGACGCAGTAACATCTAGTACATTTATCAATTCGAATTTACTCTTCTTTGCAATATATGTAAACCGAGCCATCATGCTGTATACCTTAAACTTACTAAAAAGTTGACTCTTGTTTATGCTGAGCCCTTTGGACCCAGAAACAAAGGTGAACGAGACAGTGCCTGCCCTCGGGGACCTCCCAGTCTAACAGGGGAGACAAGTATAAAATCAGAGACACAGAAAAAGTACTAAGAAGGGAAGGAGGAACCTAGCCCAGGCAGGCTGGGGAAGGCTCCAAGAAGGGGACATCTGAGCCCCTGTTTGAAGGATGGGTGGGAGTTTCCCAGGCAGCCACTGGGGAGAAAGTTTTTGTGTCAAATAAACATGTTTTATAAATTAGGCTGCCTTTCCCTTCTAGGTTCCTACCTGACCACACAAAGCTCCTGTGGAAAGCAAAGAAAGGCCCTAGAAATCCATCCCCAGGCCAAGAGTTCCTAGAACAGGGGGCAGGGAAGGGATGTCACCGGCAGGGCAAAGTCTCAACTCAGTAGCCAGCCACACAGAGGCCTGCCGAGCTCCATCTCCCCTTTCTATTTTATGCTCCGGCAAAATGGAACCACTAAGAGGTCCCCGAAATCAACTCCACCATGTCTCCTCCCTGGGTCTCCTGCCTCTCCACACCCACCTGGCAACCTCCAGTTCATCTCCTGGAAATGTGATTGGGCCCACACTCGACTCGAGCCATCTGGCACGTTTCTATTTATAAATACACAGAATTGTCCTACCTCCCCAAATGACTGGGGCTCCCTCAGGGACAAAGAGCAGGCCTCAGTCTCTGCTTCCCCAGTGCCCAGCACACGAACTGGCCCTGAGCTGCATCTGGATGGGTGTTTGGAAGTCGTCCACTTCCGCAAACGCTGAGCTTCTGCTCCGTCCTGCTGGTAGTGAGCCAGCCAGAAAGACTGCAAGAAGCACAGGGCAGTCTGGGGAGAATTCACATGGCAGTGGGTGACACGGGGGGAACACAGGACCCAGCGATGACTTCACCTGCGCGCAGTGGGGAGGCCTGCAGAGTCACCATCCCAACTGGGCCTTGAGAGTCAAGCAGGGGCTTTCGTGGGGGGTAGGGGGCGCAAGAGAGAAAGACTCTAGCTGTACAAGGCACTGAGGCATGAAAAAGTGCAGCGATGCTCCAGAGACAGCAAGGGTCTCTTAGAGCTGGAGCCCCGCGGGGGCATGGGAGGGGGCTGGGAGAGGAGGCCAAGGAAGCAGCCCGGGACAAAGGAGGAGCTGACTTGACCCTCATGCAGAAGGGTTCAGACACACATCTTAGAGCCCATTACTGGAGCTTTGCAAACAGAGAAGGGCTGATGTGGTCAGTCGGTGTTTTAATGTTGAGAGAGGGGTTAGAGGGTCCAGGGAGGAGGCCGCATTATTAGTCCAGGGATTTGGGCCCCTTCATAACAACGGTTAACACGCTTCAGTGATCACTTCTTACAGGCCCTACTCTAATTACCTTTTACATATTAACTGATTTAATTCTCCCACAGTCCTCTTCTGAAGATTAAAACAATGAGGCATAACGAAGCTAAGTACCTTGCTTGACTTTGTAGGCGGGGAGCCTGGATGCACACCCTCGCTGGCACACCGCGGGCCACCCGCATGCTCCCCGTTATCACAGTAGTGATAATGACGCTGTGCCAGTCAATGTTTGTTGAGCGCATAGTGCGCGGCTCTGCTGTGCGCACTTCAGACTGTTAGCTCGGTTTCAGTCAGGTTGGCAAGGAGGACACTGTCCGGCTGGAAGAGCCCATAGCCCAATGGAGACACTGTTCCAGGCCTTGCTGTGCGTGTCTGAGCCACCCAGGGGGAAGTGGCCTGGTCACCTCCCCAAATTGCTGACAGCGACCTTTGGCAGGGGCAGCCAGACAGAGCCTCGTGCTGCAGTTGGCTGAGAGCCCGGCCAGAAGGGCTGAGCCAGTGTGGAATGAGCAGCTGCAGACCCGGGGCCCCTGGGGCCTCCAGGCACCCTGGCTTGCTGCTGGGACACTGTGCAAGGCTGCTACAGCCCAGAGCTGGGGGCCAAGCATTGGGATCCCTGGGCTTGGGGCCTCGCTTGGTCGTCGATGTGTTATGGGATGCTGGGCAAATCCCTACTGCCTCTTCAGCCTCTGTTTCCTAGAGGGTGAATAAATAAGATTGCCCTTGTCCTTGATCTTCTGGCCACGTATTGCCTCGGACACTGTGGCTGCTGCAAATAGTCTCTCCTGCCAAGAAACCCAGGCCCTAGATTACCTAGGATCTCTCCTTGGTGCCAGTCCCTGTGCTGTGTGCTGGGGCTGCGAGGGGGAGCTGAGCTGATCCCTGTCTTCAAGTGGTTCCCAATCAATTGTGGGGTTGGGGATGGATAGGAAACCACTCACAGTCCCGTGTGGCAGGCCCTGAACCGCATAGAGAGAAGGAGACCCGAGGGGCCATGGGGCCCCATGGCAGGAGCCACTGACTGCCTGTGGTGGCCTGCAAGGCTTCCCAACAGGAAGAGCGTGGAGCCGAGTGTGTCTTGCATCTTCCTGGCAGAGAAGGGGTGTGCATTGCTGTTGAGGGGACAGTGTGTACAAAGGCCTGGTGGGACAAAAGACCAGGTCTGTGGAGGAAGAAGCATGCTCCGCGTGGCAGGTGCTGAGAGGGGAGCGGGTGTACAGGAGAGGAGCTGAGCGGGCAGCCAGAGGCAGCAAGGGGCTGAGTTGAGCACCAGATGTCAAGCCACATCTGAAGGTTCCCAGGCTATCCCAGCCTAGAAAGAGCAGGGCCCACCCACAGACCTCATAGGCATCTGGTGGGGGCAGGGGGCGGGGTGAGGCAAAGCCTCTGGAAGCTCAGCTTGCCGGCACCACCTCCTCCCTTCCCCCATGCCAAAGTCATCCTGCCTCCTGGGGCGCTCCCTTCCCTCTAGCCTCAGAGAAAGACCTTCCTAGAGAGCCCGTTCACTCAGACACCTCCGGCCTCCTTCTCCATCCTCCGGGTTCCTCCCGCAGCCCAGCGAGCAGCTGAAGTCAAGGTGCCTGCAGAAACGGTGACTGAGCTCCTGTGGGCCAGGCCCCGTGTTGACCCCCGGAGAACAGGGCAGACAGGGTTCCGGCCTGGAGCCCGCAGTCCGGCTGAGAGGACAGGCACTAAACATGTCGGCATGCCAATAATGAATTATTTATGATTATTTGCGTTGTTTAGAAACATATAGGTGGCTGGAGAGCTTTATAGCAGGAAGCCAGTCTCTCTGGGTGGACAGGAAAGGCATTTTTCCTCTGCAAGAGATGTTGCTGTTTAAACTCGAGATGGGGAGCAGCCGGCTTCCTCCGAGAAGCAACACGGGTGGACAGTGTCCACGGTCACCTGGCCAGAAGGGGGCTCTGACTGCCAGCCCACCAGCTCCCATGGGTCATCTTCCCCCATCATTCCAAGGTCAACAGTGAGGAATGTCCGTATCTTTGATCTTACTGGATCCTCTGTGAGGTGGGGCCCACAATCCCCACTCAGAGGCAAACTGAAACCTAGGAGGTCCGAATGACTCACCTACGTCCACACAGCAAGTCAGAACCGGGACAAGAACCCCCATCTCTGGGCTCTAAGCTACACGGTAAAATCGTGGAGGAAAATCACCGCTATGTTTCCCAGCTTTGCCTTGGGTCAGGACATCCCTGGGATGACAGACACCCAAGGGACTTTCCTGGAAAAAACTTCCTGGAGGGACATGAGAACGACCCAAGAGATATTTTTGACTTGGGGACATCCCCGTGCTGAGCCTGAGGGAGAGTAGCAACCCCAAGCAGATTCCCCAGCCTTGCTGGCAGCCCAGAGCTCAGAGCAGACACCGAACTGTGGTTCTTTCTGCCCTTGAGCATGCAAACGGCACTGCTTTTGAATGAAATGGAGCGTGAGCCCCACACAAAGTTCACATAATCCTCTCCAGGGGATGTGGGCACCACCATCAGAAAGGCCTCTCTACTGTAGGAAGCTCTACGCCCTTTAGCACTGGGCCCTCAAGCCCTGAACTGGGATGGGCCTCTTTGGGCCCAGCGGGAGGCTCTCTGGGCCCTTGTGGAGAGGATTTTCGAGTTCTGATGAAGGGTCTTTGGATGCTCTGGCCTTGGGGATGGGGGTTCTCACAATAACAGATGAGTCGTGAGGAAGACAGGAACAGCTAGAGTGTGTGAGTCAAGCTGGGTGCGCATACTGGCTGTGTCTGTGAAGTTCCTCGGTGCCTCTCATTCCCAGGGCACTCACCCCACGATTATCCTGTGCTCTCCGCATTGGCCTTCCAAGCAACACTTTACTAAGCTAAAGATTAAAGATGGAGAAATGAGGAGGGCTGCCAAGGACCCCACAGAGACGGACACCTCTGGAGTCAGATCTGCCCCTGTCCTGTGGCCTCCATCTGCCCTTACACCCTCTGCTAGCCTGGGGCCCACCCTCTCCAACCCAACCTGGCCTTGCCTTTCCAGCCCCTGCCGAGCTGTAGGCCTCAGAAAGCCAAAGAAACAACCCCTGCTCCCCCCCCTCCCCACCCCACCGCATCCGAGTTCTCCTTTCTGAAAAAGCCCTGTCTGGGGATGAGCTGGGGGCTTTTAATCCCGGCTCTGCCTCCTTCCCCATGTTGCTGTGAGTTTAAGTGAAATCATGCATCTGAGAAAGTACTTCATAAACTGAAAAAATGCTGAAGCAACACAAAGAAAGGGAAACCATCACCCACTTCTGTACAGAGATAAGGAGCTCACAGTCTGGGGAGACAGACACGCAGCCCCACAACCCCAGCATGGCATGAATAATGTGACAGCCAAGGGCTGTGCTGGGCACTGCGAGAGGACTCCTAAGGGAGTCCGGGAAGGCTCTAAGAGCTCTCCTCTGAGGCGGTCCCCGAGGGATGCGTGAGAGTTGACCAGCTAGACAAAAGACAAGCCTAGGCATGCACTTCACAGCGAGGGAGCAGCTGGTGCAAAGGCATGGGGGCTGAAAAGGGAACGGGGTGGAGAACGGGGAAATGCTTGCAAAGAAGATTCGGAGCTCTTTTCCATAAATAATGGGAATTCTAAAGGAGGGAGTGGTACTTGTGCAAGGAATTATGATTTCCATTTCTTACAAATTTCAAAATAGAGGCTCCGAGTGGGCCAGGAAACTGCCCAAAGCCTCTGTATTCACTCAGCGCAGGTCCAAGTCTGAGTTCCCTGTGAGCTGGTCAGGCTGACACATGACATGAACTATCAGCGCCACAGCTCAAACGTGGCCCGGCTGGGTTTGAACCCAGGTCTGTCCGACTCACAAACTCTTCGCTGCAGCAGGAGAGATCCGGGGCCCTCCATTCCCAGCCTGGAGTCCAGCCCCGTGCCAGCGGGAGAGAAGCAGCCCGTCACCAGCCAGGTTAGGCTGTGGGCCAGTCAGATGGCCCAGCGGGGCTTGGGAAGGAGCTAACCAGCGCTTCTCTGTTGGAGGCAAGGCTTTACCAAGGCTTTACACCGCCTTGGGAGGAGAGGCGAGGGCAAGAGAGTGGGACTTCCAAGGAACTGCCCGTTGGGACTGGGACCTCCTGAGTCAGAGGGCATCTGAGCAACTGTGTCTAGGTTTCCCTCCCTCCTCCTCCTGCTCCCTGGCTTGGAGAGGCATTGCTTCCACGGTTGTTGGAACTGGAAAAGCCCCCACCCAACCTTTCTTTGAATCCATTCCACACCATTATGCAGATGGCAAAGCAGAGGCCCAGAGGGGGAGAAGGCTTCCCCATGGTCACTCAGCCAGTTCTCTCTGACCCATGTTTGTAGGTCTTACTACGTTCTACTGTGTAGGGGCTTAAAATGTAAAGTGATTGAATAGGCAAGTCCAGGGGAGTGGTTACATGACCCTCTCCCCACTGGCCTGGAGCCCCTAAGGATAAAGACTAACCCACCTCTGTGCCCCCAGGGTCAGCACAGGGCCCAGCATAGCGAAGGTGTGAGGCTATTCAGTAATGTCCTCGCATGTCCCACAAGGTCCTGGGGTACCTATGAGAGACACAGGGGGTGGGCTCCCAGAGAACAGAAACTTCATGAGGTGGGCTAGTATAAATGGGGGTGGTGAGGAAAAGGAGTTCAGCACAACACCCCCCAGGTTCCAGGCTTCAGCTGCTGGGTATGTGGGGCTAGCCTTCTCTAATCTCGAAAACAGTTGGAGGACGGGCAGATCTTGATGCCAAGTACAGCTGGGACCCTGAAATCATGAATAAAAGGCTGGGGGAAGAAGGTTTGTTTGACAATGTTATTGGTATATCCTGGAGAGTGAGGAGAATCAGGTATGAGTGGGAGAGGGTTTTGAATGGTCCTTGATCCCGTTGGGGCAATAGAGAGTCATTAAAGCCCTTTCAGAAGAACTTCAGGGGGATGGATTCCCAAGATCACTTCCAGCCAGCACCATGGGAACAGCACACCCCAGAATCCTCAGGAAGTGGGGGGACATGAAGCTGGGCTGTGCCTATATCAGTGTCCGCTTTCTTCCTGTTCACCCCATTTGAACTCAGTAACCCTGGGAAGTGGGGAGGGGCACAATGCCCATTGGGCACATGGGGAGACTAAAACGTTTCTAAGATGGAGGGGTGAAGTGGCTTGCCAAGGGTCACAGCTAGGAAGCAGAATCACAGGACCTGAGACCCTTGGAGCCCATCCCCCTCCTGTTTTACAGAAAAGGAACGAGAGGCCTAAAAGGTCCCCATTTTGCCAATGAGGAAGGAGAAACACAGGAAGGTTGGGTCTTCTCGGAGCTGTTCAGTGAATAGTGACCAAGCCCTCCAGCTATCCTGGGTGTCCTTTCATCTGTCCACGGGTCTTTCTACTGTCCCCAACCCAAGAGTTTCCAAAATACTTGGCCATAGGATCTTGGGTTCAAGATCACAACACAGCAGAGCCAGGTACAACTCCCTCTCACCCAGTACTGGGGTCCAGCGAGGGGAAACCTCCCGTGACACCCGGCAAGCCCGGAGCTAACTCCCTAGGCTATTTCCCAAGGGCCGTCCTTTGGAGGAGCAGAACACAGGCTTGGGTGGTGGGCCAGCCTCTGCGTGACCCTGGGAAACCGCTCTGAGCAGAGGAAGGTTCTGAGGCCCAGGTGGCTGGCCCGAGGCTTCTCAAGCTAAGGCTTGCTGCTGCTCTATGAAGCGCTCCATGAACACCGGGGTCTTTCTGACTGCGGTGGTTGCCCCACGTTCACGACAGGAACACGCCGGGAGCAGGGAGCTTTTCACCCGCATCCCCGTGAAGTTGCTTCATCATTCTGTCTTACCACAACCGTTTCCTTCTCTAAGAACTCCCTTCCCTGCAGGCCAGAGGCCAGCAGGCCTTCAGCACAGGGGACCCAGCCTAGCTTCTCGAGGTGCCTTCGAACTTCGAACGGGCTCAGGACTGTACCAGGAGGCCCTCTGACCCTGCCCCTGCCACACAAGCCCACGGTGTGCGGGGCTGGCCTCAGGAAGGACCGGGGCTCGGAGAGTGGGAGTAACTCGCTCCCAACGCTGTCAAAGCAGTTTACGTACAACAGCCCCCACGAGCCTTGCGGCCAGCCTGTGGGCGTTACTGCCCTCCGGCCGTTTTCTAGATAAGGAAACAGAAGGCAGGGAAGGAGCGGGGGGTGGGGACGGGGAGAGGCGGCTTTTCCGTCTGACTCAGCTCTCTGCTCCTCCTAAAGGTCTCTTCAGTGCTGTCAGGTATCAGGTTTTGCTTTTGCTTTTGCTTTCGGAGAGTTTTTTGGAGATTGCCTGGGAAAGACTTAAGACTTAATCATGCCAAAGCGGGAAGGGTTCCCCGGGGTGGGGGAAACTGGAGCGGGGACGGAGACCTGTGTCAACGAAGGTCACACAGCGAGTGAACGAGATGGCTGGGCTTGGACTCGGCCCGGCTGCAGCCTCCCATCCGAGGTTTCAGTTTTTCGGTCCTCTAGGCTGGGGCCCCTCCAGAGAGCACGCCTTGGGTGGGGCCGCAGACTGTGGGGGTTTGGCTGTGTGGGTGCACAGATTCCAGCCCCTTCTCTCCCAGCCGGGGCTGGCCTCCCAGATCCTTCCAGCCCCGCCCGGCCCCGCCCCCCGCGACACTCCCGCTGTGAGGGGCGGGGTTTCCGCCCGGGCTCGGGCCAGGCAGGAGCCCCGCCCCCCACCTGAGAAGAGGTACCTGGAAGAAGAGGGTTCGCTCCCCCACCCACCGCGAGAAAAGGGAGTTAGACTGGGAGGCGACGCCTGCCGCTCCCGACTCATTCATGCATTCGTCCATTCACGCATTCTGTCTCCCCGGTGTGTATTCATTCATTCCTTAACAAATTCTTAGAAGACCCTCCTAATTCTCTCATTTGATGCATTCTGACAGCCACTCTGGGTCACGTCTCCTGCTGAACCCTGCCCTGGGGGACACAGAAATGAACAAGATGGACATAGTCTCTCCCCCGGAGGAGCTTCAGGTTGTAGGGGGCACAGCAGTATGTGTTTGATGCTATAACAGAAAGATGGACAGCGGCAAGATAAAGGGAGCCAGAGGTATGGGAGCTGCCAGGGAAGACTAGAAAGAAGAGCGGCATCTGACCTGGATCTGGACCGGAACAGCAGGTGGCCAGGTGAACGGTTAATAATAGTAACCACCCCAATTTAAGCTCTTCGCAGACTCTTCCTGTGTGTTTTATTTCCATTCATTTTCATGTTACCACTATCCTGGGGAATAGATATTATCACCTCCATTTTACAGATGAGGAAACGGAGGCTTCAAGAGATGTAATAAATTGTCGAAAGTAATACAACCAATAAATATGGGAACCAGAATTTGACCAGGTCTATCTCCAAATGTAGTGCTAAGTTTAGACCTAAATTTAAATGTTCTTTTTTTCTTTTTTTTTTTAATTTTTATTTTAATTCAATTTAGTTAACATATGCTATATTACTAGTTTCAGGGGTACAATTTAGTGATTCATCAGTTGTATATAACACCCAGTGCTCATTCCTTCAAGCGCCCTCCTTAATGCCCATCACCCAGTTACCCCAGCCCCACACCAACCTCCCTTCCAGCAACCCTCAGTTTGTTTCCCATGATTAAGAGTCTCTTATGGTTTGTCTCCTCTGTTTTCATCTTTTTTTTCCTTCCCTTTCCTTATGTTCATCTGTTTTGTTTCATAAATTCCACGTATAAGTGAAATCATGGTATTTGTCTTTCTCTGACTGACTTATTTCGCTTAGCATAATACCCTCTAGTTCTGCCCATGCCATTGCAAATGACAAGATTTCATTCTTTTTGATGGCTGAGTAATATTCCATTGTATATGTATACCACATCTTCTTTATCCATTCATCTGTCGATGGACATCTGGGCTCTTTCCATAGTTTGGCTATTGTGGACATTGCTGCTCTAAACATTGGAGTGCAGGTGCCTCTTGAAATCATTATGTTTGTATCTTTTGGATAAATACCTAGTCGTGCAATAGCTGGGTCATAGGGTAGCTCTATTTTAAACTTTTTGAGGAACCTCTGTAGAGTTTTCCAGAGTGGCTGCACCAATTTGCATCCCCTAGACCTAAATTTAAGTTTCAGCACACAGGATGTTAACTGTAAAGTCCTGGAGGCTATACCCCAAATATTAGCAAGGTAGTCTCTGGAAGATGAGTTTACATTGTTATACACTGACATATGTTTGAATTGTATATGAGACCAGAGATATCTATATATGCTAGAATTCGCGATTATCCCCATGTACATTAGTTTTTTAAATATTTTATTTTTTTGTTTATTTATTTATTTTAGAGAAAGAGCATGTGTGTGCGAGTGGGGGGCAGGGCAGAGGGAGAGAGAGACAGAATTTCAAACGGACTCCGCTGATCAAGGAGCCCCATGCAGGGCTCAATCACACCACCCTGAGATCACCACCCGAGAAGAAATCAAGAGTTGGACACTTGCCCAACTGAGTCACCCAGGGACCCCCCACCCCATGTACATTAGTTTTGTTTTCTCCAATTCCCTTTCTTCCCCCCGGAAATGAAAATTGCTTAAGTGTGGGGGGGTTTTCTTGATTACAAAAATATAGGATCACTTTTGAAAATCAGTCCATTTGAAAGTGACCATTACCAGTGATTTTATTCTCCTTTCTGTTTCCTAAATTACTCCACCAAGGATGTATTACTCTTGTAATTCGAAAGTAAATGTTATTTTTAAGAAATGAATTGCACATGTCAAGGACTGGGGTGACCCAAGCCACCAGAGCTCAGGCAGTTCCTGAGAAAAAGGCCTGGGGGTTTTGGTCAACCTCTGAGCAGAGTGAGTCAGCAGGGTGAGGTAGCTGCCAGAGCCAGCCAGAGAAGGAGAAACGTAGGTCCCAGGTTAGAGAAGGAAACTTCCCCTGTGCCTCAGGGCTGGTCAGCCCTCATCTGAGGTTCAGACATGCTGGTCAGCCCTAAGCACAGATGAGGTACCTTGGAGACCAGACAGGTGGGGAAGGTCTTTACAGTGCATGCACGGCTGGCATGTGGGTATGGGCAGGGCTTGACCAGGGGACTTAACCTGTCTGGAGAAATAGTGAGCAAAGAAAGACAGGAAGACCACTTCATTAAAGGGCAGCTATATAGGTGATAGGTTGCAGTAGGAGACCTCCCTAACACGTACAGTGTTGGTAGGATATGAAGGGGGAGAGATACATACCCAACTTAACATCTCAAAGAGAATGTGCTAGAATTATCAATAGTAAACATTGGTGATAAGAATAATGAGAACCCAGGGTGCCTGGGTGGCACAGAGGTTAAGCGTCTGCCTTTGGCTCAGGGCATGATCCCGGCGTTATGGGATCGAGCCCCACATCAGGCTCCTCCGCTATGAGCCTGCTTCTTCCTCTCCCACNCTCCCCCTGCTTGTGTTCCCTCTCTAGCTGGCTGTCTCTATCTCTGTCGAATAAATAAATTAAAAAAAAAAAAAGAATAATGAGAACCCTCTGTTGACTGCTTATTGTATGCCTTATACCTAGCACATTATGTGTAATATAATATATTTTATTTTATAATTATATCATATAATTATATATAACTTATTAATATATCGATGTAATATATTAATTATTATAATATATTATATTATATTATACTATATAATATTGTTACTATATTATTGTAATATATTATTTATTAATATATATTAATTATATATCATAAATATGCAATGTATAATGTATATAACATATAATGTATATTATATATCATATAATTTATAATATATAATATATNAAATATATTATTAATAAATTAATATAATATAATTATATTAAGTGTGTATGTAGCATATGGTATGTTATGCAATATATAATATAATTAGATATAGGCATATATAGAAGCAAGGCATATATTTATATGCCTTCTATATATATGACTTTCAAGCTTGAGCTACACTAGAATCTTCTGGAAGGATTGTTGCCACATAGATTGCTGGGCCCCATCCCAAGTGTCTCTGATTCAGTATGTCAGGGGTGGGTCTAACTGACATGTAATGTCAAAGGAGCTGGTCTGGGAACCACACTTCGAAAACCACAATTGACACTATCTTCTCTATTTGTCACAACTACCTTACAATGGAGGTTCTGTTATTATCCCCATTTTACAGATCAAAAACAAACAAAACAATACATATATCTGAGGCTCCTCCCAGAGGTAAAAGTATTGTTTACAGCTAGTAAGTGGCAGAACCCAGGTTTGAATCCAGGTCTTCTAGACTCCAAAGTTCATGCTTAATCAAAACAAATCTGTTCTTCTGTTTGATTAATTGATAAACAGAAATCAAGATTTTATCGTTTGGGAACAAACTTGCAAATTTTTTCTTCAAGATAGAAAACATGAACCAAAAGTTTGATGCCTGGAAGAGGCGGGGGGTCAGGAGTCACCAGTGTTCCAGGGGCAGAGCAACAACGATGCCCAGGGGGAGGTGGGGATGATGCCACGTTGGAGGGGCTCTGGGTTATACCACACCCAGAATTTCTCAGTTCTTGCAGCCCCAGGTTCTCCTGCTCTGGGCTCTCTGCCAGGGCGGTAGTTCTTCTCTTTCTTATGATGCAATTCACCAAACATGTATTGAGTGTCTCGCTCAATGGAGCAAGGTAGGCTGAACAATGGCCACCCAAAGATATCAGGTCCTAACCCCCAGAACGTGTGAACATAACCTGATAGAGCAAAGTGATTTTGCAGATGTGAATAAATTAAGGGTCTTAAAAAGGGGGAAGACCATTTCTGGATTATCAGGGTGGGGCCGATGTAATCACAGGGTGCTTCTAAGAGAGAAGGCAATGTGTTTCGTGAAGGCAGAAGCACCGAGAGAGAAATCTCGGGATGCTGTGATGCTGGCTTTGACAACGGAGGAAGGGCCGCAAGCCAAGGAATGCAGCTCTCGAAGCTAAAAAGGCAAGGAAACGGATTCTTCCATTGAGTCTCCAGAAGAAATGCAGGCCCCGCCAACACCTTGATTTTCGCCCCTGTAAGACCCATGTTGGACTTCTGACCTCCAACTGTGAAGACAATAGAACTGGCATTGCTTTAAGCCACTAGATTTATGGTAATTTATTACAGAAGCAATAGGAAATTGACACAAATGTATCTGCCCCACCCACATTCACACTCGCACAGCTTCCGGCCTTGGGTATGCAGGAGAGCAAGTGCAAGTAGGTGTTTAGGTGGCTTCCAGCCTTGAGGAGTGAGAACGCGCAGATCACGCTGGTCTTATTTCCACAAGTAAGCAAGTGTGATTCATTCCCTCCACAAACACTGGGTGCCCGCTTGGTGCCCAGCATGGTGCTGGATATGGGTACAGAGAGATGAGCCAACCCGATCCTCATGGGGCTTCTGGTCTGGGGCGGGAGGGGGAGGACAGAAATTACATACTCTCTCACATGGTGAGGGTTGTGCCTGGCGGAGGTTCGCCTCTAAAGGCAGCCCTCAGGTGGAAAGGGCAAATCATTCAAAACTGCATCTGAAAGTCCTTAAATTACCGGTAATGCACAATAAATCTTGTGCATGCTTGGGTCTGAGGCCTGGGCTGAAGGAGGTGACCAAAGGAAAAGCTGTCTTGAGATATTGGGACATTAACGCCGCTCTGACCTTAAGAAATAGACCCCATCTTTAGAGATGAATTGAGATTGAGCAGGGAATTTGGGGGTGCTCCCGGCAGCTGCAGGGGTGATCCGACCTGTTTTTATATTAAGCAATCATTATCTTTGCGAGTGTTAAAAGATTCGCTGGCTTTTGTAAGGATGATAGCAAATTCCGGAGGTGCACCTGCAGTCCGCGGTTGGCAGGTGAGTTCTGAAGTTGGTGTTCGTTAAACTTGCCTCTGCCGTGAGTCCACAGGGCATGCTGTGGTCAGTGCTATTATGGAAAAGAGCTGGACTCATGAGACTCCATGGTTGGGGGACCACGGCGCTCACAAAGGCCTTCCCAGAGGAAGTTAAATTGAACCGACACCTGAAGGACAGGTGGGCATTAATCAGCCAGAGCAGCTGAGAAGGAGAATATTACGGGCACACAAACGGCCTACGCAAATGGTTAGAGATGATGCCTTCTCTGTAGGCCCCAGAGAGTGACACCCACAGCCCCCTTGCTGCCTAGAGGAGGGTTGGGACTCCAGGCCCAGCTCTGAGACCTCTAGGACATCCTTGTCTGCCAACCCTAGGCACTGTTGCACTTCCTAGGAAATACTGGAGATTTCTTAAGACAGGATTTCTTGTTCATGCTGGGGCACGTTCTGTTTTCTGGAAGGTTGTGGTGAGGCTTATGGGGAAGTGGTCCTAGAATCGGCTCTGACGCTGGCAAGCGATGGTGACCTGGAGCCAGTCACTTCTCTCTGGGCCTTGATTTTTCCATCTGTAAAGTGGGGACTGGGGGCAGGTTGAGCCCCTCCAGCTCTGACACAGTCCTATAGTGGTTTGAACTCCCAGACTGTGGCACCAGCTCTGAGTGTGAGTCCTGACTCCGTCATGGCCTGGGACCTTGGGCAAGTCATTTCACCTCTCTGAAGAAGCTCCATTTCTTCATCTGTAAAACACGGGCCTGCGTTCCCATCCCTCTGGATTGTATGAGGATTAAATGAGATCACAGACACAAAGCACGTGTTGCTCGGCTGAGCCCAGCAAATGGCAACCCCTGTCATTTTTTGTAGTGGGTGTGAAATGGGACGTGTTAACTGTGCTGATGCCTGCACAACGCACCACCCAGGGCTTACCATCAGTGCAATCTCTGCAAACAGCATCAGGAGGTCCTCTGACGGGTATTCAGGGAAACACCCAGAGCTGGATAGCTTCCTTTTGGGCAGGAGCTCAGGAAACCCCCCCATGCCACGTAGGAGGTAGCTGCCAAACTTGTGGGTCCAAAGATGGTTCCCAGACTGAGCTGCACGACTGGACCTGGCATGGAGCCTGGGTGGCCTGAATTAGCTTGGGGTGAGAAAGGCAATATCCCTTGCCCTTAGCTGGTAACCAGGGCCAGGATAGGCTAGTGCAGGACAGACAGAAGGAAAACCGAGTTTGCTCTCACCCATGACCGGCCCCTGAGGCTCTGGCCCTGCCCTACCATCACTCTGATTCCAACTATCTAGTGTCTACTCGTCTTGTGGCTTACACGGTCTGACCGCTCTCTAAACAAGGGGTGGGAAACTGAGTCCCAGAAAGGTTCAGGGACTTGCCCAAGATCACATTGCAAATTGGAACCAGAATCAAGGGCTCTGGGCACCAGATCCAATCTCTGACAGCATCCAGGCAGCCTCCTTGACTCTGTCAAGCGAGTGAGGAGCTGGGTGTTGCCTGGCAACCGCAGCAGCCCCAGATGTTTTCCATCTCCACATTTCCACGGGAATCAGGCCACCCAGTGACAGTTGGGCTCAGACCTCAGAGCGAAAATGTCTCTGGCTTACAGGGAGGAGGGCTTCTCCTGTTGAAGTACTGACCCAGGCAAGGAACAGTCAGTTCCCCTCCCAATGCCGGAGCTCCTCCCAGGCAGCCCAGACCTGTCAATCTTTCTGGCTTAGGGACAGACTCCCATGATTTCTTCTGTCTAGGCAGAGCTGAGCTGTGGGCTGTCTTCCCAGACAGCAGCAAGTGCTGGAGGGGAAAATCCTGCCAGAGCAATGCAGAGAGAGAGCAATGGGGAGCCACACGTGAGCTCCAGCCCTGGCTCTGCCACTCATTGGCTATGCGACCTTAGTCAAGTCACTTCACCTCTCTGAGTTGGTTCTCTCATCTGCAAAAGAGGGTTATTAGTAACTACCTCTCAGGTCTGTATAAGGAGTGAATGAAATAATAAATGTAAAGTGCAGGGCATAGAAGTAGGTACTCGGTATTGATATCTTCATCAGTTAACTTTCTCAACTGTGACCAAGAGTCCACTCCAGATTGTCTAGCAGGAAAGGGCCAGAGAATCACTGTGGGAGGCTGTCCAGCAAGGAACAATCTCCCCAGAATGCTATCCTACTAGAGACGGCTAGAGCACCCCAGCAGCCAGCACACAGCGTGGATATGGCAGCATGCACCACAGGCACTCTACAAGCACCCCTCAGCCTTCGCAGGTCCCTTTGGGGATCTGGCACAGGACGAAAGAAGTTAGAGTCCTGGCTCCCATGGCTCAGCTACATGGGGAAAACACCAATAGCCATACATGTGCAAGCACTATCCACCTGTCACGGCTTCGAATGCTTACAAGTCTTGGAGACAGATAGTATTATGATGCCAGTTTCCAGGTTTGGAAACTGAGGCGCACAGAGGTGCCCCCCGCCCAACTTACCTGAGATCAAGAAGCTAGTAAGTAATGAAATCTGGACCATCCATGCAGTCTGGCTCCAGAGCCTATGTTCTTAACTATTACCTCTGTTCCTGATATTCTGAACTGGGACTCCAAATGAGGTGCCCTGAGAAATAGTGTCATACGTGATGGGGAGCCTCTATCCTAAATATGACTAGATGGATGAATGGATGAATTCAATCCATTAATTCCACTAGTACTAAGTGCTTCCTAGGTCCTCTGTGATGAGCACTGAACAAGACTAACATGACTTCTGCTTATAAGGAGCATAGCGCTGTGAAGAAACAAACAAGAAATAGGCAGACACCCAAGTAAGTAAAACAATCACAAATATGAGAAGAGAGGCGAAGGACGCTGAGAGCATGGTATGAGAAAGAACAACTGGAGTGTTGTTGGGGGTATGAGGACTCTCTCCCTGGCCCCTTCTGTTCCAGCCATACCGGCCTCTGCCCCGGCTACGGCTCCTGCTTGGCAACGACTTCCCTGGTTATCTCCGTGGCTAACTCCCTCAACTCCTTAGGGCTTTACATAAATATCGCCTTCTTGGTGAGGCTTTCCCGGACACCACTGTTTAACCTTGGATCCCCCCTTCACCCCTACACCCCTCAGCGCTCCTTATCCTTACCCAGCTTAGCCTTATACCTTCTAACAAAACCTACTGTGGTTAGAGTTTGTCTGCTTCCCCTTGTAGGATCTGAGCGCTAGGAGAGCAGGGATCTTTGTTCTGTTCGCTGAACGGTATGTGGCACATAGTGTGGGGAGTGTAGGTGCTCAAAACTGTTTGTCGAATGAATATGAAGAAATTCCCCAAGGTCACACAACTGGGACGCAGCATGACTGTGATTTGAATCCAATTTTTTTTGGCTCCAAAGCTATAGAATCTTCTTTCTAGGGCTGTTATGAGGCTCAAATGAATTCGTGTGTGTCAGCCACTTAGAAGAGTGCCTGGTGCAAAGGTTAATGTACCATAAACGTGAGCTATCATAATCATCACTATTATTTATTATTATTATTATTATTATTATTATTATTGAGCCCCCCTCCTCCTGGGCTCATTTTTCTAAATTCCATAATAGTTTTTTTTTAAGATTTTATTTATTTATTTAATAGAGAGAGACAGCCAGCGAGAGAGGGAACACAAGCAGGGGGAGTGGGAGAGGAAGAAGCAGGCTCCCAGCAGAGGAGCCTGATGTGGGACTCGATCCCAGAACGCCGGGATCACGCCCTGAGCCAAAGGCAGACGCTTAACGACTGCGCCACCCAGGCACCCCTAAATTCCATAACGGTTAAGTCAGCTTTTTGGGATGGGTCTTCGGGCAACTGTGGCAGACACACTCACACAACCCTGAGGAAAAATGGGAGCATCTCTCGCCAGCCCAGGCTGCAGGGAGCCCTGCCCCTGCAGGACCCTATCCTCTATGTGGCCCCACCCACTTTGCAACAAACCTGAAATTGTTCTCCCACAACTACAAACAACACAGACTTCCTGTGTTTTCCGAAAGGGGAAGTCCAGTCAGCAATTTACCTTGAGTCATTTGTTTCGAGAAGGAAGCCTCTGCAATTGGCAGAAGGTAGCAGAAGGAGGAGGACTGCCAGAAAAGAGAAAGGAGGCCTGGATTCTAGAAGGAGTGCCCCCACTTCTCAGCTGACTACACTGAGCAAGTCCCCTCTCTGACCTTGATTTTCTCGCCTGGAAAATGGGACGATGATCTTCACCTCACCTGCTTCTCTGCACAGTACTAGTGTGTGTGTGTGTGTGTGTGTGTGTGTGTGTGTGAAGAGCTGGGAATACGAAAGCTCTGTGCCACTGGGAGGGTTCTATAAAATGGATCCTTGGTTTCCTCAGCTGTGAAATAATAGTTTATCTCCTAATCTGGCTTTGAGGGTTAAATGAGATATGCACATCGAGGGCTGGGAAGAACCGAGGCTCAGAGGAAACTCTCAGGAACAGTGGCTCTTGTTTTTAATCCTCGATGACCTCTCACTTCCTCTCCTCTCCCCTCTGTGATGTCCTCCTGTCCAGTTCCAGCTGCGCTCAGGGCAAAGCCTCTTGTGAGGCTGCTTCTAATAGACCCCCTCCCACACATAATTGTTAAAATAGAAGATAATTTCATTTATATTTTTACTGATTACAAAAATAGTAAGTCCATGGTAAAAAAAATTATGATTTTATGTATTTATTTATTTATTTGTTTGAGAAAGAGAGAGAGCACAAGCTGGGGAAGGAGCAGAGGGAAAGGGACAAGCAGACTGTGCTGAGCATGGAACCCAACAGCGGGCTTGATCCCACGACCCTGAGATCATGACCTGAGCGGATATCAAGAGTGGGACACTCAACCAACTGAGCCATCCAGTTGCCCTGTAAAAAAAGGAAAAAAAGAAAAGAAAAAAATTAAGTAAAAAAAGAAAATTGAGATTACATGTTACTTTACCCAGAGATAATCACTATTGATGTTGGGTGATTTTCCTTCCTGATTTTTTTTTTTTTCAAGTAGGCTCCCAGCGTGGAGCCCAACTCGGGGCTTGAACTCATGACCCTGAGATCAAGACCTGAGCTGAAATCGAGTTGGATGCTTAACCGACTGAGCCACCCAGGTGCCCCTTCCTGATTTCTTTTTAATGCATGTGTCCCAGGGTGTTAAATGCAAGCGTCCTGTCATTTTGCCTCTAGAGGACAAGAACAAATGCCAAGGGCCACCCAGGCAGGGCGTACGGAAGCATGGAGAAACTGGTTCTACCCTCATTAACCCATCACCCACCTCTTGTCATCATGGAGTGTGTGTGTTAGATAGACACAGATAGAGACACAGAGACAGAGGAGAGGCTGGCTGGAAGGGATTTCTTTTGGAGAGGATTATTGATTATTGTCTGTTCCCACTGCAACAATCCCCTCTACTCAGAAAGGAGGGATAAAGGTGTGTCTCCTCCTCTCTTTAGAGCAGGGGACTTGGAGACCGCTTGGCAAGTTTGAGATGTGCCTCAGGGGTCCACGGGCCAAAGAGAAAGGCAAGTCTAAGGCAACAGCCCCTCTTCTATCACCACACTCCCCCCTCTCCCCCGGCCCCTGGCAGAGAGCTTGTCATGCTGAATTGTGAGTGTCCACTGAGTTGTCTGCCTCCCCAACTTGACCTGGAAACCTCTTTCAGACTGTCTGGGTCTTGTACCCACTGTCCCTGCAGAAAGCCTGGCACTTGGTCAATGCTTGATAAATGTTCTGGTGAACGGATGAAAGACTGACTAGAAAGCAGAAAGAACAAGGTTTTGGAGCCAGCCAGATCCAAGTTCAAATTCTGCCTCTGCCACTTTCCAGCTATGTTCTCTTTGGGGAAGTCGCATCATCTCTCTAACCTCATTTTCTCCCTTGTAAAATGAAACCCATTGAGTATCTGTTCATTATGAAACAGAGCTTTTTTCCCCCCCCCCGCCCTGAACCCTCATTTTATTCTGACACAGATCAGAGGCGCCCCCCAACACCCTGCCCAGCGAGCAGGACCCTCGTTCCTTCCCCCAGCCATAGGCCCACTGGTGGGGGTGCAGCGGTGCCAGCCAGCACAATGGGCACGGGCTCTCAGTAGCCAGAGCCAGGGACCTGGGCCAGGCCTGTCACGGCTCCTTCTTGCAGGAACACAACCCCAGCTGCTCCTCTAGGAAGGAGCTCTACTCTCTCAGAGAGTCGATGCAGTCCAGCTGCTGGAAGGAGCAAGCCAGGAGGCTGCTGGGGTCAGGCAGCCTGCGCTCCGGGGCCCTCGAGGCCCGACTGTGCAGTGGGGCCGGCACCCGCTGCGGCTTCTGCTCCAGCACATCCAGTCTTGACTGAAGCCTCTGCACCACCTCTTCTACCGCACCGTCCGTTCCTGTCGTGGGGTGCGGGGCTACCCTGGGAGTCCTTTACTTGGGCAGGCAGAGCACACCGTCTGCGGATGGGCTGTGCCCTTCCCGACCCTGGCACCCGTGGTGTTGACGCGGTGCGGGGGACAGGTCCCCCCTCCAGCACGGCATTCGTCCACGTCTGTCTGGCAGGTGTCGCCCTGCCATCCTGCAGGGTGGTGACAGCTGCCTGGCTGGACAGAGCTCCCTCCATTCTGGCATGATGGCTGGCGTATTGCTGCTCCACAGGCCCTGGGGAGCCTGCTGGTCCTTTTCCGGCCCGGGCAGCTGGCGGAGCGAAGCCTGGGGGAGGCCGGCCCAGGGCTGTGGCGGTAGGCAGTCCTGTGGATGGTGCGGTAGGTGCTGCAGGCTTGGTGCCGTCACAGATGGTGAGGAAGGGTTGGTACATCTGCTGCTTGAAAGACTCAGACTCGGAGCCCCTGGGAGCCCCGATGGCGCACACCCTGCAGCCAGGCCAGTAGACAGGCTCGGTGCCAGCCACTGCCAGCAGCGGAACCACACCAGGAGCAGCTCTCTGGACTCGCACATGGCCCGTGTCTGCGGGGAAGATGGCCTGGTCTTCAGGATGGCCACCGGAGCGGGGAGCACACTGAAACAGAGTTTTTAATGAAATGAGATTGAGCATTGGCACATAGTTGGTGTTCCAGCAATGACGAACGAATAAAGACACGGTAGTCTTAGAAACTGCAAACTGGCGGGGCCTCCTGAGAATTTCCCGTCTGAGTTGATACAGTGCTGGTATTTCCAGATTCTGGTTTCCTTCCCTGCTCCTTCCTCAGTCCCCACCGTCATCATCATCTTTCGCAGCAACAAGAGCTGCTGGTTGTATGGCAAGTTACAGAAGTTCTATGACTTGGTCTCATGGAAATCCCACCACAGTTCTGAGGTCTATATTATAATTCCCATTCCACAGATGGAACCTGGGCCTAGAGAGGGTGTATGAGTTGCCCAAGGGCACAGAGATATGAGACTTGAGGGCACTGCTTTTGGCCTTCCTTCAAGGAATTGATGTAACATATACCAGCACCCACTGTGTGCACAAGGTAAGTGCAGACATGTAAACAATTTCTTTTGCAGGGGGGCAGTCGGCTGGCGCACAGGTCCAGTTCACTTTTTCTATCTCTACGGCTTCGGTCAAGTTCCTTCACTTCTCTGGGCCTTAATTTCTTCATCTGTAAAATGGGAACTAAGATGATAGTCTCGTAGGAGACAGTGTCACGCTCTCAGGCAATCACTGCTGGGAAAACAGAGATAATGTATTTATGTAGCATAGCGTCTGGCACAAGTAAGCACTCAGTGAATTGTAGCTGATTCTTCGTTATTGTCACCTAGATGTCAGCCAGGGGCCTCCTGACCCCTTGACATCTTCACAGGTTGAGCCCAAGTACCTACAGCAAGACCGTCTCCAAGATGACTGCAAATCCCCGGGTGATTTGAATTCTCCGATCCAGCTCTGGCTTCGACCTGTACTGTCTTTGGTCAACACTACACAAAAATCGATGTAAAACTTGGCCCCTTCCACTAGTTCCACAAACACCCCAGTCAAGGTAGCCTTAGTGAGTATCAGAGACTTTTATTTAAGGTTTCCAGGGATGGGAGACAGGGAAGGGATCACATCATAGCTACAAAAACACCTCAGGGTGAACTAAACGTAACCTGGTTCCCAAGATGGCCTCCGCCTGCTCTTCTGCTTCCGCCCCATTGTCCCCAGCCCCTTAGCCTTGGGACGGTTGCCGTAGTTTGGCTATTGTCTCCAATTCTTTCTACCTAAGGAGCTCTCCAATTTCCACTCCAGGCATGATCCCGCTGTGTGAAGCCTTAGAGGTTGGGGGTGAGGGGCTGGGTGGCGGTGGTTGGCTTCCCCTCCTATCTCCCCCTCACCCACCCACCCCACCCCATAAGTAAAGCTCTACAGGGCGCTCCTCGGCCTTCAGGAAGCCCCCACAAGGATGGGAGGAAATATTTGCTATCATTCCTGGTAGTTGATGCTGGTGGGTGGGTGATCCTGGCTGGCTGGCTGGCTGCCAACCCGCCTCCCCCCTACTCCCCACCCTCGGTTTCCTGCCCATCTCCCAAACCAGTGTTCTGGTAGATTCTCTTGAGCGCTTGGTAGCTTAAAACACCCCGTGTCGTTTTAGGAACAAATTCAAATCCTAGTCCGCTTCCTTGTTGCCTCCACAGCAGCTGCCCCTCAGAGCTTCAAAAGCAAACCTTCACCTTCAACAGCTTTTCAAAGTATTTTTCCAAAGAAAGCCATTCTCTTCCCTAGGACAGGAGGTCACACGCTGAGGATCTAGGGATCTGGTCCGCAGGAATGTTTTTAAAAAAATCAAATCAGGGGCGCCTGGGTGGCACAGCGGTTAAGCGTCTGCCTTCGGCTCAGGGCGTGATCCCAGCGTTTTGGGATGGAGCACCACATCAGGCTCCTCCGCTATGAGCCTGCTTCTTCCTCTCCCACTCCCCCTGCTTGTGTTCCCTCTCTCGCTGGCTGTCTCTATCTCTGTCGAATAAATAAATAAAATCTTTTAAAAAAAATAAAATAATCAAATCAACATTTAAAAATTGAGAGATTACACATGAAAATCTGGATTTGTGCCTTTTCTTGTCAACTCATAATATCTGGCATCATCTGGCATCATCTGACATTCCCCCCAAGGAGCATGGTGGCCTGAATGGAGAGCAGGGTCCCTGCCCTTTAACACAGGTTTTTCTTATGCCCTCATCCAATGGCCTTATTTCTTCTGCTTGATCCCTGCACGTTTTCAACTTTGTGACCTTTGCCAAAGGGCGTTTCTGGACAGTCTCCACCCTCCACTGCATTATTGCAATCAGATTGGGTCTATGAATTTGCTAGGTTCGCAAAGGGCACCCTAAGCAGAAAATACAGCAACAGCAGTCACTTAAGCATGCAAGCGGTTACTGTTCCTGGAAAGGGAAAGGGTCCCGAGGGACTGGGTCTCTGGTGCGAGGGGGCAGTGGGGCTGGAAAGGGTTAAGCTGGGGCTTGGTTCTGAAGGGCCATAATGCTCTCTCACAGGGCACCGGGAGCCAGTGTGGGGTTCATAGCAGGGGCACCGCATGAGGTGTGCGTAGGACAAAAGAAGCTGGGAAACTCATGGGCAGGATGGATTGAAACCCTCCCATCCCCCCCATCCCCCATCCCCCCCTCCATCCCCGCAGAAGGCCCAGCGAGAGGCTAAGGCAGTGGTCCAGGAGAGCCAGGGATGCTGCGGCCAGGCGCGCGACAGCAGCGGTGGGAATGGCCGGGAGGATGGCAAGGGAGGGATTCCAGAGACTGCGTTGCTCAGGAATGGATGGGTACGCTTGACCTTGACGGAAAACACTTGCAGGCGCTGCGGCTGCAAAGTGCTAGCCTCCTCCCCTTCCCCACCCCCACGCCGCTGCGGACTGCGGCGGAATCCCGGGCCCTCGCCTCTGCGCCCTCCCGCGCCTCTGCGGCACGCGAGGGGCGGGGGCGGCAGGGTGGCGGGGATGCCCGTCTTCCCTGGAAGGCCGGAGAAGAGGGTGGGGAAGGAGGCCGGTCACGTGGCGCCGCCACCAGGCGCAGCCGGATTGGTGGTCCCGCAGCCGCTCCTGCCCGGCTGCTCGGGTTTCCAGGCATGCAGCAGCCCCTCCCGTGTTCCCCTCGGAGGGGATGCTCTGGCCCAGCGCAGAGCAGGGTAGGGCAGGGGCCGAGCTCCCCCTGCCCTGTAAAACGCTGCCAGGTGCCTGGATTCTCGCCGCGATCCTCACTGCTGCTGAGGTCTGATCATTGTCTCCGTGAACACATCCCTTCTCTGCTTCTCTCATGCCTTGCCCCATCTGTCCCTCTTCCTACCGTCCTACCTGAAGGCCAGCTTTGTCAGGACTGGCTGAAGCAGGTTTCTGTTACTTGCCAGGATTTTGCAGCTTTGGGCACATCAGTTAACCTGGTTGGAGGTGGGGAAGATTCAAACACCATTGTGGAAAAAAACCTGATAGCCATGTCCGTCTTGCTGTCCCCCATCAAATCTATGACTGAAACCTATTAAATTTACCTCCACAATATTTCTTAAACCTCAATATCTAGTATTTTCCCTCAGCATTTATCCCGATTTGCACCTGTATATTTGTGATCTTTTTTTGTACGTACGGTAGGCTCCCTGAGAACAAGGACCTCGTCTTTTTGCTCATCATTGTATCACCAACACAGTACTGGCACACAGTAGGTGCTTGATAAATTTTTATTAAGAGAATAGATGTATGGCAAGTCCTGTGCTAGGTACTAGGTGTGGAGGGGGACACATTTTAAGATGAGACCCCAGTTCTATCCTCAAGAGGTCATCTAGGTAACAAACATGCACTGAGGCCCTTCTAGGCTAGCCCCTGAGCGGGGCTGGTGCGCAAGATGAGTAAGACACCATTTCTACTGCCTTCTTCCCTCATCTGGAGGGATCACACAAGACCAACCTAGATAATAAGACTCTGGTATTAGAAGGGTCAAGTGTGGTAGTGTACAATGACTCTAGAGTCAGACGAGTCCAGAGTTTAGAATCAAATGATCTGGCTTCCCAGGCCAGCTTTGCCTCCTTCTGGCTGGATGACCACAAGTCTCTTCTCTCTCTGAGGCTCCATCTTTTCATCTTAAAAACAGGAGATAACAGGGGCACCTGGGTGGCACAGCGGTTGAGCGTCTGCCTTCAGCTCAGGGCGTGATCCCGGCGTTATGGGATCGAGCCCCGCGTTATGGGATCGAGCCCCACATCAGGCTCCTCTGCTATGAGCCTGCTTCTTTCTCTCCCACCCTCTGCTTGTGTTCCCTCTCTCGCTGGCTGTCTCTATCTCTGTCAAATAAATAAATAAAATCTTAAAAAAAAAACGGGAGATAACAGTACTGTCTAAAAGGGCTGAGAGATACGAACAAGATAAGTGAAATCACTAAGTGCCAGGTTGTACAATGGTGCTGCATAGGTGGGTGACCATGTCTCCTACTTTGCCCAGAACAGGGCAGCTGACACCTGTTGAACCAGGGCAATTAATCATAGCAGTCTCTTTCATTCTCAGAAGTGTCCTGGTTTGCACAGTAAATTATGTGGTCATCCTAGTAATAGGTGTGACACTAGAGTTATCCCCATTGTGCCCTGGAGACACAAAGGTGGGAGGGTGTCCGGGCTAACTGAAGGAAGGGGGGCTGGGACTATGGAAATGAGCTTGGAAGTATGCATGTGATTATGCCAAGTGAAGAGAGATAGGAAAGGCATAACAGGCAGAGGGACCAGCATTTGCAAAGGAGACAAAACTTGGTAATTTGGGGCATGTTTAGATAACATCAAGAAGGCCCAATGGTGCCCGCGTGACCGCTTTGGCAGCACATACACTGATATTGGAACAATACGGAGAAGATTAGCATGACCCCTGAGCAAGGATGACATACAAATTTGTGAAGTGTTCCATTTTTTAGGGGGCGCGTGGCTGGCTCAGTTGGTAGAGCATGTGACTTTTGATCTCGGGGTCATGAATTCAATCCCCATGTTGGGTGTAGAGATTACTTTAAAAAAAAAGAAAAGAAAAAGAAAAGGCCAAATGGCTCTATTCTAAGAGGCATGGAAGGAGATGGGGCTGACAGTGGGAACTGTAGAAGGCATTGACATGAGCTGGTGGCTTCACAAAAGAGATCAATTGAAGGGCTGCGGCCAGAGTCCAGGCAAGAGACATAATAAGGCCTGTAGCTGGGTAAGGTTCTATAAGCCCTTGAGAGGTAAACTGGACTTGGATGTGGGGGTTGGAGGGCAGGTCAGGGGCAGGAGACCTCCCAGGTGCATGGGGAGGCCATTCACTGAAGCAGGTGGGGAGAAGGGAGGGCTAGGAAACCCAGAGACAGGAGGCGACCCAGATTCGACTTGTGACATTCACCACTCTTGATCCAGAGGACAAGAGTAGGGGTCATAAGAGGTAGAGGTCACTTCTGAGGCCAGGGGAAGGAGCTGG
This sequence comes from Ailuropoda melanoleuca, assembly GCF_002007445.2. Lineage (NCBI taxonomy): Eukaryota > Metazoa > Chordata > Mammalia > Carnivora > Ursidae > Ailuropoda > Ailuropoda melanoleuca. Next base: position 11,172,812 of record NC_048219.1, on the reverse strand, counting down.
GGCCCAGTCAGTATTCAGGTGACATCTGATTGAAATTAGCTTTCAGAGCAACCTTGAAAGGCAAGAGAAAGCCCAAAAATAGAGCCTCAAGTAAAGAAAGCAGATTTTGCAGACCAACTTCATTGTATATATTGCTCTCCTTGATCAAAATGTTCCTACAGTGCCCCACTACCCAACAGAATAAAAGCTGAGGTCCTGGTGCTCAAGGCTTCTGGTGACCTGGCCCCAACCTATCTCTGGTGAAGGGCTTGTATTTCACATGGTCATGTTTGGCCCCTCCCTTCTTCTGGAAACACAAGAATTACTCCTCTCTTGGTCCACCCATATGGTCCAGGCGGGATCTATCAATTTTGGCACCCCCTTCCCCCTGATTAAGGGTGTGAGTCAGCATGTGACCAAGCCTGGTCAATCAGAATTCTCCTGAAGGATTTGGGGGATTTGGAACAAAGGGAAGAGAATTTCTCATCTCTCTGGTGAGGAAGCTAGGAGGCGTGAGGTGGGGATTGCTGTTGGGCACAGTTCCAGCCTGGAGAGGCAAGTGGTCTGAAAAACCAAAGTAGGGAGAAGAGAGGGCTATTGTTTCATAGGTACAGGGTTTCGGTCTGAGAGAGAAAAAAAGTTCTGGAGATGGATAGTGGTGAAAGTCGCACAAACAATGTGAATCTACTTAATGTCACTGAATCACACACTTAAGATTGGTTACAATGGTATTTTATGTAATGTACGCTTTACCACAATTCAAAGAAGAAGAAGGAGGGGAAGGAGGACGAAGAGCTGCCAGGCAGACAAGCAAAGTTGAAAGCCGGAGGTGGGCAGGTGGCTCCCAGGTGTAGCTGGTCCTTGGGCCCAGGTGCTGTAGTACTTGTCTCCAGGGGTTGCATGAGCCAAAAAACGTACTCTTTTGGCATAGGCTAGTTCATGTTGGGCTTCTTTTCCTCGCATCTGCTGGAGTCCTAACACAGAAACCTCCCGTACTCTCTTCTCTCTCACATCCTTTCAGACATTCTCTACTCTTGTCACACCCTGCTGCCCACACTTCCTCAGACCAATCCTGTGTCTCCTCCTGGGCCTCTCCTCCAGGCTCCCTCTGTCCCTTCCCCTACTTACAAGTGTCAACTCCTACTCATCCTTGGAGACCCAGCTCAAAGGGCTCCTCCTCAGAAAGCCACCCCTGACCACAAGGCTTGCCATGCCTTGCTCTGAACGTGCCTTCCTTTTTGTACATGTCTTTGTCATCTAGTATCCCAATGACCTGCTTACTTGTCTGTAACCCTCATCAGGCTACGTTGTTCATCTCCATGACCCTTGTGTCTGACAAACAGCCTAGCACAAAGTATCCCAAGTGTTTACTGAAAGGGTGAATAGATGAGTAAGAATTCTTCTTTTTCTCATGCCATCTCCCTGAGTCACTACTCAGTTTCTACCAAGAGGGGACATGGAAAAAAAACAATGTGGGAGGAATTGCTTTAGTCCCTCGATTCAAGGGTGATGGATCCAGGAGGGAAGAAAACCCAGTAGAAATGGGGCCATTGCAAAGTTCAGTGGCATTTACGAGAAATCAGCTTTCTGCCAAATCACTGACGGTGGCAGCTTTGAGCTGAGGCAGTTTGTTTGGGTGCCAGTGCCAAGACAAGCAAACATTCAGCGTGTTGAGCTTTTCAGCAAGCTTGGATTCTGACAGCTGCACAGGGAGAAGCACCTAAAAGCCATCTGGGCCTGCCTGGAATCAGGGGTCCCCATCTCCTTCAACACAATCCGACCCAAGAAACAAGACAGCCCTCTCCTCCACCCTTCGTCCCCACCCCGGGCACACACCTTCTCAAAGGGGGCCCTGTAGCTGATCAGGACATTTGGCACTAAGGATAGAGTAAAAAATAATGACAGGGAACTGTGGCTTTGATCATATTGCTTACTAACTAGTCCATGGCTCCCCTCTACAATCCTCTGCCTCCCTTGCAGGTCGATTCGGCTCGTATGACAAATTCCAGGTAATAGTCTGAAGGGAAGTAATGAGTGCCATTTCCAGGCTGGAGTATTTAATTGCCAGTGTGCAACCTTCCAGCAACCTTTCCCTTATTAAGGCTATCCTGAAAGCCTTGTGTGGAGGTTGTGGAGGTGAGGATGGAAGAGCCTGGACCTCTGAGTTACCCAGTGGAACAGAGGATATGTATCTTCAAAAGTGCCTTGATCCGTATCAGGCGTTGCTTGAGTGAGAAAAAATAGACCATTGTTATGTAAGCCATTGAGCTATTTGGGCTGTTTGTTACCACAGCAAAGCCTTGCCTATTCTGACCAATAGATAGAAATTAATTATTTTAGCCATCCAGTATCAAACCTCCTTCTTTGAGGAGAACATTTCCCCTCCTTATGGTTTTGCCATATCCAGTGGTCACTTCTCTATTCTTTCCTGATTTCTCAGCAGCATTTGTCACAACTGACCACTCCCCCCCCCCCGAAACACTTTATCTTGGTGTCTGTGACATCACACCTGCCTGGTTTTTCTCCTCTCACAGCCCCTATTTCTTTGTTCCCTTTGCTGGCTCCTCTTCTACTGTTTCACCTCAAAAGTTTGAAGTTTCTCAGGGCTTATTCCTGGGGACCTTTCTCATAGTTTTACATGCCACCCGTGAGAAAGACACCTGGTACCTTCCACTATTCACTCCACCACTCTCTATTAATCACAGAGCCCTGTTTTTAGCTGGGCACGTTGCTAGTTAAAAGACTATATTTCTCAGTATAGCCATGGGACGATGTTTCGGCTGATGAGATGTAAGCAAAAATGTGTGGGACTTCCAAGACAATCTCTTAAAAAGAAAAGGGTGCACTTTCCCCCTTTCTCCTCCCTATTTCCAAAGGTGGAACATAATGAGGTAACCTTAAGATTGGAAACCAAGCGCTCAGTGTAGCAGAACAGGCCTGGACTGCCTACCTTTGGACCTCTTTTTTGTGAAGAGAGAAATAAATCTCCAAGTGCCTGAGTGGCTCAGTCAGTTAAGCGGCTGCCTTGGGCTAGGGTCATGATCCCAGGGTCCTGGGATTGAGCCCCATATCTGCTCCCCCTACTTGTGCTCTGTCAAATAAATAAATAAAATCTTAAAAAAAGAAAGAAAGAAAGAAATTTCTATTGTAATTTTTTTTTCTTTGACTATGTGCTACTGAACCCAACCCTAATGGACCATTTCTGCTGCTGTTGTAGTTGCATGCTTGCCTCCCATCAGGAAGCCTGCCTAGAGCACAAGAAAGACACTTCCAGGGGAAAAAAGGGTGCTTGGCCTCCTTCCACAAATTTGAAATAGCCAAGCTACCAGGAGGATGGTGGGGTTTTGGGGGGTGGTGGGCCTGGCAATACAGTTTATTAGCTCATAGCACGGAATGCTAGATTAAGGAATTTGGGCTTTATTCTGTAAATCCCTTGCAGATAGGAGGTCCTGTCTGTCTTATCTAGTAATGCCTCCACTTTGTAGATACTTAATGAATGACTATATTCTTTATTAATTAATGCTGTTAACTTAATCAGCAGAAGTAGTGTTGGAAGGTGGACCAGTTGGGAATCACCATGTGATCTATCCTCGCCTATGTTCTACAGCTGAAGTAACCTCAGTATCATTTGCTATAAGGGGCAATCAGCCTATCCGTGAGGAAAGGCAAGCCGAAAACTGCACCTCGGCGAGGAGAACGGTCGGGCTGACGGAATTGGGGGAGGGGGCCAAGAAAAGCAGTTGGATTAGCGCCTCCTCAAAATGGCTGCCCTGGAACCCCGTGACCAGGAGGAGGCGGAGCTCCGCCCCAGCACGCCCGGCCCCACCCCGCTCGGCCCCGCCCAGCACCCCCTTCTCCGCGCGGGGTGGGGGGCGGTGAGGGTTGTGAGGTATCTCTGCGAAGCGTCTGCGCAGTGGGCAGCGGCGCGAGGGGCGGAGGCTTTATAACCACTTCGACGCGGCCGCCGCGCTTCTATCTCGGGGAGGGCGGCTGAGGCGGCGGCGGTCGCGGCGCCGGTTGAGGGGGCGCTGAGGCGGGAGCTGTGGAGGCGCTGGGCGCCCCTCGCTCCTCGGCCTCTGGGGGCCATGGGCTCTGAGAAGGACTCCGAGTCGCCGCGCTCTACATCTCTACACGCGGCCGCGCCCGACCCCAAGTGCCGCAGCGGCGGCCGGCGCCGGCGCCTCACCTTCCACAGCGTCTTCTCCGCCTCGGCCCGCGGCCGCCGCGCCCGGGCCAAGCCCGCCCGAGCGGGCCCCGCGCCTCCTCAGCTGTCCGCACCGCTCGTGCCGGGACTGCCTTCGCCACTACCTGCGCCTGGAGATCAGCGAGAGCCGGGTGCCCATCAGCTGCCCCGAGTGCAGCGAGCGACTCAACCCGCACGACATCCGCCTGCTGCTCGCAGACCCGCCGCTCATGCACAAGTACGAGGAGTTCATGCTGCGCCGCTACCTGGCCTCGGACCCCGACTGCCGCTGGTGCCCGGCCCCGGACTGCGGGTGAGCGCGGGGGCGTGGCCGCCGGGGCAGGGGCTGCGGCGGAGGGGACCCGGGTCGGGGGACTGGACCCCCACCCCACGTGTGGCCGGCCCGGAGAGACGGTCCTCGGTGCGGCGTGTGCGTGTGTGTGTCCCAGCACCGAGAGAGAGGTGAGGGCTGAGCCTCGGGAGGGAGGAGAAGGCGGCAACCGCGGCGGGTTGGTAACCGGTCGCCGTCGGCAAGCCCAGACGAGTGGGGGAAGGCACCCGCCACCCGCCCTGCCCGAGGGCTTGAGCTGGGGGCTGAGCAGTCGGTGAGGGGAAGGGAACTGTCCATCAAATCAGGATGCTGGGAGAGGCTTTTAGGTGGGGTGCACGCCCCTCTGTCCAGAGGTAGGGGCCATGTCTTAATGAGGGCGGGGAGGGAGTCACTGCCAAAGGAAGGGATGAGAATATTCCGAGGGGCTCACGGCATTCGGAGGGGTGTGTCCCTTTGGTCAGGTGCAGACTTAGCAGCATTGCCGGAGAAGGTGTGTTCTTCCTGACCATAGCTGCTGAAAGTTGGGATGGAGGTGATGGAAATGGCACTAGGGGGAAAGGGCAGCTCACCAGCAGCTCTGGGGCGCCCTGGGCATTGTGTGCCTCTGAGCCAAGCTGTTGGGAGGCCCCCTGTGGTTCTTACACTGCTGCCTTGGGAAGGGTGAGGAGGGGACGGACCCTTTCTTTGTCCAGAGAAGCAACGGGGCACTAAGAAGGATACCCAGAGGCTGACACGGTAGGAGAAAATGTGTTACCCAGCCCCTCTGATCTTGAGTTCTTGACGACAGTCTTTTTAAGGCTCCATGTATCCTGAATTTTTAAGGTCAGTGAGAAAATATGCAGTATGTGCAGAGACAGAATACCACCGGATTTTACTATCTAAAGTATTCAATGGAGACCACCCTCCCACCACTTAAAAAAAAAAAAATGTTACTGTCAGTACATCCCATGAATGGTTGCATGCAGCAAAGAAGAGCTTATCTAAGTGATTGGGAGTCAGACTGTACCATTTACCAGTTCTGTGACCTTGGGCAGATCATTTTATTCTTGTGTGTTATGTTTTGGGGACAAAAAGATGCTAGGGACTCCTTGCAGTGTGTGACTGTAATGCTAGTAAAAAAGCTGCATGGGCCTTTGCTTCAAAGGAGTTAAGAAGGGCTTTTAATTGTAACCTGTATACCAAGGCTGTTTTAAGATTTCCATGATGCTATTTGTCCCCTTCGAAAGAAGCTGTCTGGAGAGTGTCTAGGAGAGTAAGAATTAACTTCTGTCTTTCTGTTCTGCCAGACTTGTTTAGAGATGGCTGTGCTATTTAACCTCACTGAGATGAGGTTTCTAAATTACTTTGAAGTGTTGTGGTCAAAGGTATGGTGTTTGTCTATGGTAGATCACTTTCACTTTGAATTAATAAGTGTTGGAAACAACCTTGTAGGCTCTTATATCAGGTGGCCTGGTGATCTCACTGGCCTTAGGAGGCTAATATATATGATAGGTTTTATAGATACTATTGATCTATTTTCTGAACCAAAGGAATATTTGCTTAAAAGAGAACATTGCATGGTTAATTTTGGAATAGTATATTAACTCCTTTTTGAGATGTCTTTCCTTGAATTTTAACTGAGAAATGTGGCATTGCTGATTATCCTTCTGGAAAAGCTCCCTTTTTGTTTTTATTTCTCTAAAGTCAACGACTGTCTTTGCTCACAACAATAAAAATGGACAGGAATTAATTTATAATCTTTATGGTGACAACTGTAAACTATTAATAAAAGTTAAGAAAGAATTAAGGCCATTTCTTATTTTAGCCAAGTATTGGGTTAGTATCATCTAGAGTTTTTTTATTTTTATTTAAAAGTATTATAAAAATTTTATATATTTTTTTAATGTGTTATCTGTGAGTTTAAAGAAGGTGAAGTCTGCAGAAAAAAAACAAGCTGGCTTCCAAGTATCCATATGCCAGACGTACATAATTTAATTTGATCCTTACAACATTGTAAGATAGACTTGATTTAGTTTTACAGATGAGAAAACTGAAATTTAAATTAATTGGGTGACTGTTCAGGGTCATATAGCTAGTGGGTGGTGGAACCAGGCTTGAAAAACTGGTCTTAACTCCAACGAAGGGCAATATTCTTTCCTCTCAACCTTTTCTTTTTAAAAAGCATGCACTTGTTGGCATTGTTGGGGATGCTGCTGTTTGTATCATTTTGTCAAATGTGGCCTAAGGACAACTTTGAGAGAGCCATGGATCTGGAATCTAGTTTCTTTTCTGATTCTTTTTGTGAACAGCCTCTTATCTACTTTATTTATTTATTTTTTTTGTCTGAAATAGGCCTAATCCTTTCCTGACTTGAGAAGCTTAATTAATGTTTGCAAAGTGTTTTGAGGTCTGCAGTTGGAGGTGTTAGATAAACAGGGAGTAACTTTAAAATTCTGTCACTTCCCAAACAGGTTATCTGAATTCCCTGGGGATGTGGCCAGTGGTTTTGCCACCTCTCTTTAATGCCAGGAGAAAAACAGCTTGTTTTGTTTCGTTTTAATCAAACTGTTCTATTCTTCTGTGTCTGGTAAAAATCATGGATGAGCAGTAAGTGTAATCCCTAGTTATCTCTTCTTGTACCTGACCATCTTTACAAACAGATCAAGTTCTTGCTGCCAAATTTTTCAAGTCCTCCCTTCACTCTGTGTGTGTACCTATATATATTTGGCAGGGTGGGGCTCCCTGCTCAGTGGGGAGTCTGCAGTCTCCCTCTGCCCCTCCCCATGCTCCCTCTCCCTCTCTCTCTCTCTCAAATAAATAAAATAATAATAATAATAATAAAAAAGAATTGTATTTGGTAGGCTGAAGTGGGCATGTAAGTGGTCTTACAGAGTTCTGGTCATTAGTTTCACTGTGATTACGATAATGAGAACACTATATATTAAAAGATCATTTATTTACAAAATATTTTTAGAGCAGAGCAAAGTCTTGAATTTTTATTTTCCCATACTTGAATATGATCTTATTTTATTCATAAATAAGAGAACCAATTTCAGTGGGGCAACATTTACATTACCATTTAATAAGTACAATATTACCAAGTATATATATATTTTTTAAGATTTTATTTACTTATTTGACAGAGATAGAGACAGCCAGTGAGAGAGGGAACACAAGCAGGGGGAGTGGGAGAGGAAGAAGCAGGCTCATAGCAGAGGAGCCTGATGTGGGGCTCGATCCCATAACACCACGATCACGCCCTGAGCCGAAGGCAGACACTTAACCGCTGTGCCACCCAGGCGCCCCTACCAAGTATATTTAAAACATGCTTTCAAATGAGATAAAATTAATTCAAAATACAAATAACTGACATTTTTATAGTTCTTTATAATCTTTAGACTAGAAGCTCATTCAAGAATAATTTTAGTTTCATACAGGTGAATGGTGGTGGTAAACTTATTTTATAAAAGAGAAACCAGTTCAGAGAAGTTTAAGCGTGGGCTTCAATGTTTCACAGCTAATAAATGGTGCAGTTGATACATACCCCTTAGAGTCTCTGCTTAAGCATGAGTCTTCTCAGAAACCCCCACATCATGTAAATATATAATGTTTTCCTCTCAAGTACCCTGTTACCAATCTTTAAACCTTTTCAGAATCTCTAGAAGACTGAGGGGTGAGCAAAGGAGGCAACAGAAAATTTCCTGGTGTGCAGGGGCAGATCTTCTGTACAGATGAATAGGAGATAAGGCTGTCTTGACCTAAATTCTTTGTGCAGGTCCACCACTCCAGCCTCTCATTGCTGGCTCTCCCTCCTGCAGAGTCCCCCCTCCTACCTGACCCCAATAGGTAGTATCAGCTGTTGGCCTTCCTGGACAACTGGACTGGACCGTCCTGTAAACAGGAAGCTTCCATTCATCTCTAACACATTTATGAGGGAAGAACAAACTTCTTGAGCAAGACAAATTTCTCAGTGAAAAGGGGATTTTATTTTTCCTCTCTGAAGCCTTCCTACATCTTTTATCTCTCTCTCTCTCTTTCTCTCTGGTATGACATTCGAAAAATTGAGATATAGCTCATCTGGATGTCTTCTCTTAATTTAGCTCCGTACCTTCTATTTCACAACTCTTCATTCTATCCCCCACCCCCCACCTGCCCATCTGCGTCCAGCTCCATACATCTTTCCCGTATTTGCTAGTATATCATTCTAAAGTGGAACATTTTATATCAATCCCCTGCTTCAAACTGTTCATACCTGACCTATAAAATGACTTTTTATGTCTTTAAGAACTAATTATTTATATGATCTACCCTTATAATTTAAGCCCCTTTACAGTCTCCCACCATCTTTTCATCTTATTTTCTATTTTTCACTTACATCAATATTTTCCAGTGTGTATTTTGGTATTACTGGAAAGGAAGACATTTTGTGATCAAATAAGCTTGGGAAGTATTGGATTGAACAAAATTTATTTCTGAGGTTTTTAGACCCTTTAAACCTGCTAATATACACTGTAAATTTTGCTAATGCTAATATACAGAGTAAGTCTTCAATCTGGTGTAATTTCCCCAAACTTAAATCAACAGGAAACATGTTTTTGTTTTTTCTATTGTATCTTTAACTGACACTTTCCCTATTTGCAGTTTTCTAAACTCCTTTAATAGTTTACTCTGTGCAGTTACTCTGTCTTCTGTTAGTGTCCTTATTAAACAATGAATCTGTGCTCTGAGTAGATTGAGAGTTCCTGTGGCCTAGATTATCCATATTCCAACTTTTTCTACAACTCTGTGAACAAAATTTTTCGGTTAGATCCCAGAAGAATGGGATAGTTGAATTTTGATGAGGTAGACAAAGAAAATGTACAGCATGGTTTTGAAAAAGAGACAGATAATGGGGGTGGAGGGCAAGAAGAGGAAAGATAGATGATCATTCAGTAGACACTTTTGAAAATCCTCTTGACAGGGAGTTTGGCCTTTTAGAAGAGATTAGATAGATGGATATAGATAACAGATTATAAATGCAATGTAATACATACTAAAGAAAACACAAATGATCTCAGAGGGTAGATGAAAGATTTTGCACGATGGTGTCAAGAAAGACTTCGCAGAGGAGGTAATATTTGATCTGGGCCTTGAAGAATGTAAGTAGGAATTCATACCAGGCAAACAATGATGCAAGTAGAGAGAAAAGCATCTTAAGCCAGAGTGTTTTGAGCAAGTGCAGTTGCATAGAGGTATAAAAATATAGTAGTAAGTCTGGAATCTAGTTTGGTCAGCGTCTGGATGCACAATATAGAGAGCATGATCTGTAAAGTAGAGGGCAATCTGGAAAGGTAGACTGGACTCGAGTTGATAGACTTGTCTAAGCCATGCAAAGAAATTTAGGTTTGAAGGACTTTTTTTAAGTAGAAGTGTTACATAATGATAGATAACCTACTGGTTTTGGAACTTGGATTGGAGTGGGGAATAAGGTGACCAGATAGTAGTCTCTTGCAGTTGTCTGGCCACGAGGTGGCATAAATTTGAACTAGGGCTAAATAAATAAATAAATAAATAAATAAATAAATAAATGGAAGAGAGTAAGAGTACAACTCATGACAACTTGGCGCATTTCTACTACCCTTACACATGCTCAGGGTCCATTTGTAAATGAAGTTATGTGGCCTGGAGCTAGAAAGTTCAAACATAGTATAGGAACACATTTCTTTAACTACTAGGGTCTGTTAGAGCATAATCAAATTCATAATAATGGGATTTTTTTCTCCAGGGCTGAAGTTAGGTAATGCTGTGGTCTAGCCTGTCACATATTATGATATTTCTGAAGACTTAGGAACTTAACAAAATTTGTAAATTTACATAAACTTAAGAGGAGAGGGAAGAATACATCTGTTTTCTTAGCAGCGTGTAATTTCCATCACCTTCTATTTAGCTTCTTCTTCTTTCTCCCCCTCTTATTTAGCTTCTAATTAGCAGACCTGAATGCTTGGTTAAGGTGAAAGCAGGGTAGGAAAGAGGCTGCAGAGTAGGGACATGGAAGAGAAGGAACAAGGTTGTCAAGGCGGATTTGGTCTCAAGGATGAAGTTTTTTTTCAACTACCTGGGGAAGATTACCCTATTCAGAATTTAGGAGTTTGCTCCTAAAACGGGCTTAGTTATAGTACCTGGTATATAGTAAATGAATAGATACATAGGGGCACCTGGGTGGGACAGCAGTTAAGCATCTGCCTTTGGCTCAGGGCGTGATCCCGGCGTTATGGGATCGAACCCCACATCAGGCTCTTCCGCTGTGAGCCTGCTTCTTCCTCTCCCACTCCCCCTGCTTGGGTTCCCTTTCTCGCTGGCTGTCTCTATCTCTGTCGAATAAATAAATAAAATCTAAAAAAAAAAAAAAAAAGAATAGATACATGGATATGGTTTAAAGATTGCTTTAGGGTAGAGTAATGGCCCAGGAGAAGAGTTAGAATGGCCTGGGGAAAGTAAAAAAGCTAAACAGCAGAGGGTCTCTATCATTCATTCAACATAAGTATTTTGAGCATGAACCAATATGCTAGACCCTGAAGATTAAAACATGGATGATACTTTTCCTTGAGTCTAGTCTGGTTGGGGAAGCACACGTATAAGCAGAGAATTACAATATAAAGTGATAAGTAGTATAAAGTAATTGTACATAGACATAAAGTAGGCAACCAGCTGCCTGGAGAGGTTAAGTGGATTTTATAGGGAAGGTGATATTCGAGCTGGTTCTTAAATGGATAAGTATTTGCCAGGGCAAGAAGAAAGGAAAGAACATTCTAGGCAGAAGTAGTAGATTATGCAAAGGCCAGGAAGAAGGATAAAATGTGCTATATTTTTATACCATACCTTTCAGGGCAGGATCTTAAGAACAGTTTTAGAATATGTTTAGTTATGCTTGAAGGTTGCAAGCACCTATACCTCCATTTTTGAGATAGACGTTAAGGCTTGGAGATTTAAATTAGCTCAGTGTCATGCAGTATGAGTCAGGGGCAAGGAGACCAGACCAGGCGCCCAAAAACAGGAATGCTAAGTCTCGTGCCCTGAGTAATTCTGTGTCATGGTAATAGATCACTGTGGGTTCATGAGTATTTGGGATTATTTTACTTCCTTGGAATCAAATTCCACACCCTAAAGTAACATTATCAATCTTGTCAAGTGTTCTTAAAAAAAAGAAAAAGAAAAGAAAAGAATTTGTTAATAAATATTTACTTCACCAGGTGAGGTAAGAATAGATACAGGAAATGATCAAGGCTTCCTGACTGTATGTAATTTGTATCATCAGAAGTTGACTTAAGGTACTGAGGTCATCCAATACCTTTCTCATTTAACACAAAATAGCAAGCAGGTCACTTTCTTTAGGAGAAACATTGTTTATCTGTAGTAGCTATTTTGCAGCTAGGTTGGGTAAATTTGTCAGAACTCCTACAGGATATGAATCATTTGCATTCATACATTGACCTATTCTCACTTTGCTCTTTCTGAGAAGAGTTTTAGTACAGACTGTATTATATAACATAAATGATACGTTATCGATATTTTCAGTGTCATTCTCAAATCAACTTGCAGAATCTATAATAAACCTGAGAACTTGAGTTGATGCTCTGAACATCTAATGTACGTTCAAATAAACGAACAGTAGAATAAATCCAAGAAAATGTTATTAGCCTTTCTTATAAGTTGCTTGAGGTCTTTGGTTATTGGAGGAGAAAGTGGAATGGGGACAACAAAGCCCAATGGCAACACCTAAGCCTGCAATCATTGACCTGTTTAAAAATTGTTTGAACTTTCACAACTGCTATTTTCCCTCCTTTGTTCCTTTAAATTACTTCAAAATTTTTTTTTTGTATCTTAGACAAGTGTTCACTTGTTAGGGTAATCTGAACATTTAGTTGACATATTTAGAACTAGTCAGAAGGGCTAATAGTTGTAAATATATTGGATTGTTTGTGAGAGAGTAATTCTTGGAAAATAAGTGTGAATTATAAGAAACAGTTGATGTTGGTGCAGATGGATTCTGAGTTGCGCATCTTTACTTAGAATATGTGTCAGAAGAGAGAAGGAAGGGGAGGGAGATACCAGCGTTACTGTGTATTAATTAATAAGGCAGATGAGTGGTATTCTTGGATTCTGGAGCCTGTCAAGGAAGTAGATATTTCAAGGTATAGATTTGAGCTATTAAAAAAAAATTGAAAGATAAAATGAGCTTTCATTAGGGGAAGTTGATCATGAATCCATCTGTGGCTCTTGTCTCAGGCTGTGTGTGCTCAGACCAGCTTCACTGTAGAACTTAAAAATGAAAAAGTATACTTTAGTTTTCGCTATACTTTTGTTTTACAAACATTCTGTCCTTTAATGTAAACAAATTCTAATCTCTCTAATATAGCAAACCATCAAAATGATACAGTTTTGTATTTGTGAAATACAAATTTGTGAAACTTGCTGTGAAACTCGCTGTGGTAAACTGCTCTTAAAGTAGCTTAAACTGTGACTGAATACATGCTAGAATTCAGGCTAAATATGGTATTTTTCCTTATATTTTCAGAAGGTAAATGATTTGTGTTTTTAGAATCTTAAGAAATTTACTTCCTCACACAGAATATGTTTTACCGTTTGTTAGGCATGCTTGTGTGTGTGTATGTTGTGTGTTATGTGTGTACTCTTTTCTCTATATCATGTGTAATGGTAAGGTGTGTCAGTGTTACCCCACTGAAACTGATGAATTCTTGTTCCGATCATTCTTATCTTACTGATATCTCTTCCTATTTCCTTCCCATAGTTATGCTGTTATTGCCTATGGCTGTGCCAGCTGCCCAAAGCTGACCTGTGAGAGGGAAGGCTGCCAAACGGAGTTCTGCTACCACTGCAAGCAAATATGGCATCCAAATCAGACATGCGATATGGCCCGTCAGCAGAGGGCACAGACTTTGCGAGTACGGACCAAGCACACTTCAGGTCTCAGTTACGGGCAAGAATCTGGACCAGGTATAATTTGGCATTGTCTCATTTTTGTCTTTATTTGATATTTCATAATGTGAGCCTAAAGCTGGGAGAGATTATTTACTGTATAACCAAGTATTTCCTAGGATCAGAGAGCAAAAAATACTTGGTAATATCTTCAATATTATATTTGATATGTAGCTTCTCTCTCTGACAACTGTAGGTTTTCCAACCTATAAATTGGTAAAATTGGAATGCAACAAAATTGAATTCTCTAGTTTCTACCTTTTTAATAATATGCTCATATTGGAGAGTAATTAGGTCCTTTTGCGAGGGACTTTTTCAAAACTTTCATTGTGAGCAGAAAGACATTTAATTAGTATTAAACCTCTACTGTCTTCCTACTAGTTTTAAGTGCATCACCACTTTCGGAAGTAGGGTACAGAGTTAAAGAAAGGAAATAATATTAGTATGGATTAATGATTAACCTTAAAAGGAGGAACCTTGGCAAGTCAGAGTAAACCTATTTAAAAATGTCAGTGGGTTTATTGCCATTTATAAATGTATTTTATTTCACTGATGTCATTTGGGAGAGGCTGGTAGGAAAGATTTTACCATTCACTTTTTCCTGGCACAGCATAATCTCCTAAATTGTCATTTTAATAGGATAGTTCCTAGCTTGCTGTGAAAATTACTAGGTGTATGCTACATAGCATACCCAATTATTTTTAGGTTTTGAATTTGAAAGTATCATGGGAGGGGTCTGTGGATTGTGTTAACAGCACATCACAGTGATACTTGCAGAGCCTGAGAAATGAATTTCCTGAGCTAAAGTTTTTCAAAACTTAAAGCCAATTCCAAGCTGCAGACTATTCTTCCTGCAGAACTCTGCTTTGAATTCTGTCAGCCTACTGGCTAGTGAAATTTCATTTTTCTTGGAACCATCTTCGTCTCTAGGGAAGTCTCCTTGTTCAGAGTGTGGCTTAAGTGCTGTGTAAGATGCTAGTTTTGGGAATAGGCAGCTCAGTATGAGACAGGATCCATTTTATGAAGAATCCTGAGGTCTAGACATAGCCAGCCTTCCAGTGAAGTGGGTTGCACAATTTGGAATTCTCAGCCAAGAGTTCTTGACTGCCTCCTTATTTTTTATATATATTCCTAGGAATAATAAATTGAATTAGATTTAACTGGGGGTATTTTTCTACCCAATCTTCCTTCCCCCTTAGCAGATGACATCAAGCCATGCCCACGATGCAGTGCTTACATTATCAAGATGAATGATGGAAGCTGTAATCATATGACCTGTGCAGTGTGCGGCTGTGAATTCTGTTGGCTTTGTATGAAAGAGATCTCAGATTTGCATTACCTCAGGTGAGATGGGAATTGTGTCCATTGCTTTATAGTCTTGTTCTTTTACTGATTTAGGGAAAAGGATGTCAAAGAGACACAGTTGTCTGTCCTCTCATTACAGTAGAAGGAAGCTGTAAAAAGTTCTTCTGAAGCACTCCTGTGACCATGTTTTTCTTCAGTTCAGCAACTTCCAGGGACTGTTTTTGTTACCTTCCAGATAGTTCAATTTCCCTAACATGGCTTTGCCACAGTCTGGCCCTAATCTCCTTTTCTAGCTTTTTCCATGTTGTTTTATACATGCTATATTCCAATAACCTGGGCTTGCTATTCCCTGTGTCTCCTCTAGCCATCTTTCTTCTTCACATTCTTTCATAATTGTTCATATTCTTCCCTTTGCCCAGAATGCTTTCTGATCACATCACCCTCCCAGCAACCCCTTTTTATGTCAACCTGTTCATTTCTTATTTACCCTTCCGGGGCGACTTAAATGCCATTTCATCTATGATGCCTTCCCCAGCTTTTTCTGCCTCGTTCTTCTGTATTGGCATTCCTTAAATGTTTCATTATAAATATCACTACTTTTACTTCATATACCTATATAATTTTGCTAAATTGCATAAGTTTATTATGGTCAGGGTTACCTTTTTACAGTTCCTTGCATGTAATGACTTTACAAAGAATTCAGAGTGAATATTAAAGTATTGTCCTGAAGGAGTTAATATTTACAAACTTAACATTCATTGTGTGGATGAAACATTTTCATTTCCAATATAGCAAACATTGAGTTACTTACAGTGTACTGATTATCAGGGACACAGGGGTGTATAATCCCTACTCTCCTACTTTCCAAATTGCTTATCCTTTTTTTTTTTTTAAGATTTATTTATTTGACAGAGAAACAGTGAGAGAGGGAACACAAGCAGAGGGAGCAGGAGAGGGAGAAGCAGGCTCCCCACTGAGCAGGGAGCCCAATGTGGGGCTCGATCCCAGCACTGTGGGATCATGATCTGAGCCAAAGGCAGACGTTTAACAACTGAGCCACCCAGGCACCCCATCAAAATTGTTTATCCTCTCTAGTAGAGAAGACAGGACAAAAGGAGTGAGCAAAAATGGTTGAACACAGAAAGATTGAGTATAAAAGTAGCCAAACTTAAGAGTATGAAACTGACATAAAGGGTGTGACAAAGTCTTTTTATATCCTTCCCCAGGAGCGTGGTTTACACTATCTATTGGATATGGGTAAGACATAGGCCAAGAAAATTATTCAAATTAGTGTTCATTAGCTGCAGGGCACAGCGCTTTTGGATGAGACGTCAAGTGTGTAGGTTGTACAGGATCCCAAGTAGTGTATCAGTCAAGGAAGCTGGATCAGTGTTGGGTTAGGGAGGACAAGGTTTAGTAGCAAAGAAAGGAAAAGAGATTTCTAGTCTGGAAGCCTGTCTTTACAAACAAAAGGTAAAGGGCCCAGAGCTCTAATAATCTGACCTTGTCTTTTGCTCCCCCTCATGTAATTTATTCATTTCCTACAACTTCTTGTAACTGTTAATCATTCTTATTGAAAAAGAAGGCTCTTGCTCTTATCAAGCCCTCTGGTAACAACAGCTGCATTTGTAATATTGATATTAACTTTAGCGTGTTTCCTCTGCAGCCCTTCTGGCTGCACATTCTGGGGCAAGAAGCCGTGGAGCCGTAAGAAGAAAATTCTTTGGCAGCTGGGAACACTGATTGGTGCTCCAGTGGGGATTTCCCTCATTGCTGGCATTGCCATTCCTGCCATGGTCATTGGCATTCCTGTTTATGTTGGCAGGAAGGTAAGACATGCTGAGTTCTGTGTGTTCTATCCCCAGGTTTGTTGGTAAAGTTTTGAAGGAAATAGGGAGGAGCTTATATTTCAGAGCTTCCTGAAAACCAGCTGGTTCTTAGATAAAAATAACCTTAATTTCTTAAATGGATTTTCATAAACCCCAAGAGATCTGAAAGTTCTTATTAGCATCCTGGGCCTGGTTTGTCTCAGTGACTTAAAAGTGAAATACTTTCCTCACAACACTGAGTTATTTTGTCTCTTCTTGGATTAACTTGTTCTGTATTAGTTTATGTCACCCTGATCTGAGTTAGGTTAAAATTTGAGAAAGATGGCCTCTTGGTGGGTAGGGGATACATTTTAATGTAGATAGAATATTCATTTGTCTTTTTTCACCCCGGCAGAAAGATTAATATCCTAACCTGCCAACCCGGATTTTCTTTTTTATTCTTAGATTCACAGCAGGTATGAGGGAAGGAAAACCTCCAAACATAAGAGGAATTTGGCTATCACAGGAGGAGTGACTTTGTCAGTCATTGCATCCCCAGTTATTGCTGCAGTTAGTGTGGGTAAGCTAGCCCAGATCACGACTCTTCTCCTTCCTTCCATCTCTTTTCTTCCACCACGCCCCCCTGCCCAGCTTTCTGACTGTAGCCGGTTAGCCAACTGGCCAGATGTTTCACCTTGGAGGCTCCTACATTTTATGCCAAACCCACCTTGGGAGTTAACTCTATTAGGCACTGTTATTATGATTATCAGCCATGCTAAATTGTCAGAGTTCGGGATCTTTCATTCCTAAATTAGTGCTTAGAACTCTGACTCAGAGAAAAGGTTAAAGAATATTACTTTAAGGCCTAGTTTTTCACCTTTTATCTTCCTTCTCCACTTGCTAGGGAACCCACAAAATAAAATTACTTTTATTTTGATTTGCTTAATGCCTCACAGTATTTTGGGAGGCATGAGTTTTTGTTTTAGAATAAGAATATTATAACTAACATTTATTAAGGCTCTCCATGTACCAGGAGCAGTGCTGAGTGTTTTGCATGTATTAATTCATTTAATCCTCACAGCACTACAGTTGGAATAGAAAGGTGCTGTAATTCACCCAGGGTCACTTAGCTGGAACACGAATCAAGGCATTCTGACTTCAGAGCCTGTGCTCTTAACAACTAAGCCATTCTGCCTCCACAGCAGTAAGATTTTGGAATTAACATTCTGGGGGGATCCTAAACCCCAGGAGTCACTTATTTAATGTTTGAGTATTGATTGGTTCTTAGATTAGCATGTCAGCAGTGATTAGAAGAGGGAAAATGAAAGCAACATATACTCACTGTGCTGGGCACTGTACGTACCTTCTCTTTTGATCATTGACAACCCTGGGAAGATATGTGAGATTATACAGCTAGTAAATTGGAGCCAGGATTCTAATCCAGGCCTTTCTAATTCCCAAGTCCAGCCGTTCTTTTAGACGCAGCTACCTCTTTAGGATAGCCATCTTCTGTCTTTCTTTGACCCTTTATAAAGTGGTTTGTCTGTGCTCAGGCTGGGAAGGAGAATTTAGGGCAACCTGATGGCCTGCTGACTTGTTTCCTTCTCCTCCCCCAGGTATTGGCGTCCCCATTATGCTGGCCTATGTCTATGGGGTTGTGCCCATTTCTCTCTGTCGTGGAGGTGGCTGTGGAGTTAGCACAGCTAATGGAAAGGGGGTGAAAATTGAGTTCGATGAAGATGATGGTCCAATCACAGGTAAAGGGAGGATTTTAATTTCCCTTTGAATTTATGGGGCAGAAAATAAAAATCGTAGAATTCAGCACATTTTACAGAGAGATTGTCATTGGATTACTTTGGATAATGAGCTTTGTAGGGGGTAAAGTATTTTTAGCTTTTCATTTCTTTGTTCCAGAGTTATTAGGTTAATTCCTCTGGTACTTGGCTCTGTGTGGCAGGTACAAACTAGTAGGATTCCAAGTAACTCCAAGTATGCTGGTAATAGTAGTGATTATAATAAAGTCTTATATCTGCACAGTGCTTTATAATTTTCAGAGGATTTTACACAGTTATTATCTCACCTGGTTTTTACAATCGCTCTCTGAATAGAGAGGGCAGGGGCTATTATTATCCCCATTTAATGGGAACTTCTTTCAGTTTTTGTCTCAACATCTGTAAAATGGGTTTAAGAGCTTCTGCAGAGCTGGGACTAGAGCAAGTCTTCCAGCTTCTTTTTTTGGGACTCCCTGACTCCTACTTTGATGTTTTCACTTTACCATATTAACTAAGCTGAGACACAGAGAGTCCCACAAGTTTTTGAAGGTTCCTAGTAGAATCAACACCTAACATAACCTAAACATGTTTTGAAATCTTCATGTTTGATTAGATGGCATCTACGGTATAGTGGACAGAATAGTGAACTTGGAATCGGAAGTGTAGTTTCATGTGACCAGCTGTGACTTGGACATGTCATTTAGTTCCTAGCTTTCACTTTCTCCTCTAACATTAGGGCTGTTATTGCATAATTATTGGGAAGATTAAATATTAACAATATGTTAAAACACCTGATGTGTGGTAGCTGCATATAGTAGCTGTTCGTTAAGTGAGTAAATGAGTATTTTTCTACATGAATATTCTCCACTCTGATGAATCATTACAGGAAGATAACAGACTCTATTTTGATGCTGTGTTATGTTGACTTGAAATGTTTCGTTCCATCCCCAGTGGCCGATGCCTGGCGAGCCCTCAAGAATCCCAGCATTGGGGAAAGCAGCATTGAAGGTCTGACTAGTGTATTGAGCACCAGCGGAAGCCCAACAGATGGACTCAGTGTTATGCAGGGTCCATACAGTGAGACAGCCAGCTTTGCAGCCCTCTCAGGGGGCACTCTGAGTGGTGGCATTCTTTCCAGTGGCAAGGGAAAATATAGCAGGTGAGCAAATAGATAATTTCTGACAGAACCAGTTAGAATAAGAAGTAGCATACCCGTATTGAGCCGTTTCTCTGTGCTAGACACATCTCATGTATCATCTCATTTTGATGTAATTGTTAGTGGTTTGGTTTTTTTGTCGTGGTGTTGGGTTTTTTTTTTTAATTTTGTAGTGAGAAAACAGGCTCCGAAACATTGAATGACTTACACAAAGTTCGGTGTTCTTTCCACGGCACCATAGTGGCTCCATGTAAAGAGCAGTCCTGACGTCAGATCTTCCCTCTACTACATTAGGCTGCCTGCTTCTGGAAGGGAAAGCATGCATTTGTGTACAATTCCAAGGCTGTGCTCCCCATTAGGCTGGTCATTGACTTTCAGGTGAACAGCATTTATACTGTATCTTGTTGGCTTATTGGTGCTGTGATCCTTATTACCTTCTTGTTCTTATTCCCATTTGATAGATAAGGAAAATGAATTCTACAAATTCGTGTTGAAAAGCTGTAAAGCTTTATTTGACTAAAAATGTTATGACTTGCTCAGTCATTTTACCAGTTAGATAAACCAGAACATATTCAGAGGAGCATAACAGGTGTTATATGAGAAGCAGTTAGTTGAATGCACTGGAGAAGGGAGACCTGCAGATGGGACAAAACAAGGTAGGGAGGTAGGAGAAATGGTTGCCTTCAGATATCTGAAGGACTTTGAACAGGAAGAAAGAATTCTGACTCATGCCAAGAGGTAGATTAACTTGGCGGAAGCTAGAGGGAAACTTAATTTTCTTTCATTATAGAGAATATAGGGAAAATCTATATAAGTCCGAAGAAGGATTGGATTACGTTAGAAGATACTGAGCTGCCTATCCCTGGAAGTGTTTAAAGTAAGACCAGATGGTCATTTGGCTATTAGAGGGAGTCAAGCAACAGATGACAGATGGACTAGATCCCACACCTGAGTGCCTGTCAGTCACCTGGGAGCCTCTTAAAAATAGATTTCAGGGCCCTATCCCAAAATTAATAAATTGAATCTCCTGGAGTAGGACCTAGGGATCTGTGTTTTGAAAAGGCTCCCCAGGTGATTCTAGCAGAGTCATTGCACAAGCTAACATCTGGGAAGCACCTAAGTGATGGTGTTTGTCAAAGGCCTCTTCCAATTTTGAGATTCTATGTGAGAGCTGAAACTAGAACCCAGGTCTCTGATTCAATGCACTTTGCATTTCACTGCCTCATTTTCCTGGGCCGTGGCACATTCTTGAAGGGTATCTGAGGCTGGAGCTGCAGAGTGAAGGCGTAGGCAGTAGAATGGGGATTGCTCGAATGAAGGCTGCTGCTGACCTGTCTGTGTCTCATGACTCTGGTCGTCTCTTGTTAGGGGATCCCGCCCCCACATGCCAGAGAACTCACTGCTGGGCTTTCTTAAAACCATCACCCTTGTAAATAACCAGACAGACATAATTGGAGACTGACTTGCTGAAATTGCAGCTTAGCCAGTCCAGCTGTTCCAGTTCTGTGAAAGCCTTTTATAGGAAGTGGATGAGTCAGAT
Source organism: Ailuropoda melanoleuca (assembly GCF_002007445.2). Lineage (NCBI taxonomy): Eukaryota > Metazoa > Chordata > Mammalia > Carnivora > Ursidae > Ailuropoda > Ailuropoda melanoleuca. Next base: position 11,151,783 of record NC_048219.1, on the reverse strand, counting down.
GGGTTTGGCTGTGAGACCTATTAAGAGGAAATACTTAGGTGTGCAGCAAACTGGTGTTAGAGCCAAGGAGGGAAATAGTTATGGGTTCTCAGCTTTGAGACACCATCCGGAAAGTTTGCTGTTCTTTGGGAGGATGGATCCTCTATGTCCTTTAATCTTGTAGCCTGGGGTAATTTGATTGCTAAGTGTTTGAGTTCCTATTTGCAAGACATGAAGGATAAAGTGTGAATGAGACGTGGTCTCCTTTTTTTGGAGCTCACAGATGAGTGAGGGAGAGATGCATAAATGGATTTAATAAATAAATAGTTGCTGTGGGAGCATTTAATAGGAAATGACAGGTTTGCTGGGAGAGTGAGGGGAGATGGTACTTCCTTTGTTGTTAAGGACTGAATATGAGTTTGTCACGTGGAGAAAGGAAACTTCCAGAGAGAAGGAATAGCATGTGCAAAGTCATGGAGGTAAACATATACAGGTGTGTGAGGAAAGAAAGAATTCAGAGTGATTATGATTTGGGACCTATGGTGAGAGTTGGAACTGGACAGAGAGCTTGGAGGCAGATCAGGAAGCCAGGAGAGGACTGTTGGTAGTAGAGAGTCAAGAGAGGACTGTTAGAGTGATCGGGGCTTTGTCCACATTGACACTGATCTGGAAGGTGTTGGACTTGGACTTAGGGCTGCTGGAGAGAGAACCCAGTTGCAATTTTTCAGGCAGCAGATGTTCAGCGCCTAAAGTTAAGTAGTAACAATGGGGATAGAAAGGAGGGGACGATTTCAGCAGATACTCAAGAGAGAAACTGTGTGGGCATCTATTTGAGCTATTTGACAATTGGAGAAGATCAGATCAACTCTATTTGCAAGAGAATAATAGAAGAGATGTGTGCTGGGAAGCAGACTGTCTCGGAATACCCAGGTCTCGTATTAACTTGAACGTCCCCTCTTTACACAGGTTAGAAGTCCAAGCCGATGTCCAAAAGGAAATTTTCCCCAAAGACACAGCCAGTCTTGGTGCAATTAGTGACAACGCAAGTACTCGTGCTATGGCCGGTTCCATAATCAGTTCCTACAACCCACAGGACAGGTATGTGAACAGTCAGAGATGCCCAGGAGAGGTTACAGTTTGTGATCGGGTCCTAGGTCTTCAGAAGCTCAAAGCCTCATGTTAGGGCTGTGTGTACCATCAGATGGGATATATAGTGTGTGCCCTGAGTTCACTGGGCAGGTTCTTGGTATAGGAGTGTTTGGGATCTCTTGATTGATTCTTCTTGTTAGCCCTTGATTTTTAGGGTCTCTTTCTTCCTTTTCTTCCCTCCCCCCATTTTTTGGGATCTTTTTTGGCTATTGTATAATTATTCTCATGAAACTTAAGGAGCTAGATTGCTGTTCACTGATGTCTGTGGGTCTGTGGCTTTTGCTCTCATGTCACCCTTTGCCTGATGTGACTCCTGTCACCTAGTTCTCTTTATTTTTGAGAAGCTAGTGTAACTGATATGGTGTGATTGCAGCACTCCCTGCTGGAAAGGTTCTGGTTTCTTCTAATTGTAACACAGTAGTAAAACACTACGAATCTTCCTTTGTATTTTGAGTAAGATAGTGTGAGGGTCTGACCCTTAGTTGAATTTCAAAAGCTCTTTTTTAGTTGTGTAAAGAAATTGGCAGAGGTGTGTGTGTTCTTAATCATCCAAAGGAATCTAGTTCTTCATCTTATTTGAGAGGTTAAATTTTTATTTTTGCCTAAAGTGAGCTTCAGTCTACAGTTTACCTATGTTTTGGACTTCCTAATCCTGAACCCACAAACTGCTTGTACCAACAGGTATAGCATGATCCACACATGACTCAGCAAAGTGGATTTTGTCTCCACAGAGAATGCAACAATATGGAAATCCAAGTGGACATTGAAGCCAAGCCAAGCCACTATCAGCTGGTGAGTGGAAGCAGCACAGAGGACTCGCTCCATGTTCATGCCCAGATGGCAGAGAATGAAGAAGAAGGTAGTGGTCGTGGTGGCAGTGGCAGTGGCAGCAATGAAGAGGATCCCTCCTGCAAACACCAAAGCTGTGAACAGAAAGACTGCCTGGCCAGCAAAGCTTGGGATATCAGCCTGGCCCAGCCCGAGAGCATCCGCAGTGACCTGGAGAGCTCTGATACGCAGTCAGACGATGTGCCAGACATCACCTCAGATGAGTGTGGCTCCCCTCGCTCCCATACGGCAGCCTGCCCCTCGACTCCCAGAGCCCAAGGTGCACCGAGCCCAAGTGCCCATATGAACCTCTCTGCCCCAGCCGAGGGGAAGACTGTCTTGAAGCCAGAAGGTGCAGAAGCCAGAGTATGAAGTGGAATGAATGCTCCTGTTCTGAGAAGCACACTTGTTGTAACTGCATCTTTTGGAATCTTTTTTTGGGGAGGCGGGGATTTATGTATTTTATTTCAAAGATTCTCTTGTCACAGGTTTTCCCCAGGGAAATTCTGAGAAATTTGCAGTTTCTTACCAGAAAAGAAAACAGATTTTTGCCCTTAGTCCTACTCCTCACCCCCTCCCTCTTTTTTTTAGTTTTAATTTATTGGTTAAACTGATGGTGGCAATCCGTGAGGTGTGTCAAAGAATGTACAGATGTATGTGTGTATATTGTATGTATGCTAACATATTACTGAAGGACACATTTTAATAAAGATTTCTGTCGTAATTCAACTCCATCTCATTTTCCTTGGCTTGGATAGTCCTACCGAGCCAAGTATTTGAATAGACCACTTATGTCTTTAACAGTCTCTAGATCAGAGTTTTCCCCATCCCAGGAAAGGATTGTATTCTAATTAGATGGAGTGGAGTCCTCTATAAACCAATGACTCCTAGCCTGACAGGAAGCATAGGTAGGCTTGTTTTAGACTGTGTAGTCAGACTGAAGAATTAGCTGAGTCAGCCATATGGAGAAGCTGCTGTAGATTAAAATGAACCTTGTTTGCCCTCTAGAGGCAGCTGTGCAGTTTTGCTGTTAAAGCTTTACTTCTCCGCATTGTTGTCACTAGTAGAAATGTGCTTCAGAAGAGGGAAGGGGGGTGGCTGTTCCAGTGGCTCTTCAGAGAGATCCCAGTGAATGGTGCAGGGTTACTGGGTGGGGACAGGGTATTCTTAACTGGAGAAGGAAAGGTACTGATTTTGCATAATCACCAAGCAATAACCCAGGTGTGTGTTATATTCTCTGCTATGCATTCCCTGTTCCAAAAAGCTTTCTCGGTTTTGCCGATGTAGTTTAAGTAAGAGGGCCTAAGGAATCTGGCCAAAATCATAATGAAAGGAGAGAGGAGACATGCCACCAGAATCTCAACCTTTAATTTTATCTGCTCTTATAAATTCATCAGAATTGAGCTAAGTTAGTACTACTCGGGATTTTGGGTCTGTCTAGAATAATGACCTTAGCAAGAAAGCTCATACATAGTATAGCAGAAAAACTAAAAGATTCATGAAACCTGATGTAAGATTCTAAACCTGGCAGTAACTTTGTGACTGTGAATCAGTTTCTCTCTTATGCCCTTAATTTCCCCAACTCTTTTTTTTTTTTTTTTTTTTTTTTTTTTTTTAAAGATTTTATTTATTTATTTGACAGAGATAGAGACAGCCAGCGAGAGAGGGAACACAAGCAGGGAGAGTGGGAGAGGAAGAAGCAGGCTCATAGCAGAGGAGCCTGACGTGGGGCTCGATCCCAGAATGCCGGGATCACGCCCTGAGCCGAAGGCAGACGCTTTAACCGCTGTGCCACCCAGGCGCCCCTTAATTTCCCCAACTCTTAAACAATATTTAAGGAGCTTCCAGTGCCAAACTTCTCTAGCACCTTAGCCCTGGGCCCAGGGGAAGAGTTGAAAACATCCTTTCCCTGAGGACCAGATGGCTTTCTGTTTCCTTTCACAGATGCTCCTTGTCTTCCTGGCCTGTGCTTTACCACAATGAGGAGGATGAGTCTGGACAACAACTTGGAAGATCCTTATCTCTTGGGCACTGCAGCTAGACTGAGCACATTTCCCTGCACCTGGAACAGGAAATGCTCTTAGTGGACTTTGGGTCTCTGGAAGAAAGTGCCCTAGTGTCCTTGTGTGAAAAAGGGGACCTGTTGGAAAAAGGGGTAGACAGTCTGGAAATCTCTGAAATGCAAATAATCAACTCAAGATGGCAGTTCTCTTGAAGCCTCACCAGGACAGCAGTTAACTTGGATAAAATCGAAGTCTTTTGGAGGGGCAAGAGTTGGCAGCCAGACCTGTGTTGTTATCTAGGCTCCGCTTCTTCCCGCTGTGAGACTTGGGCAGTTGGCTCTGAGTCCGCTTTCACTTAGCCGACATGGGGAAAACAATCCTTAACTATGGGGTCGTAAAAATTAAGTGAGATGGTGTACTGAAATGCTTTTGGTAAAGACCCATGTTTTTTTTTTTTCCCCCTCCTGCAGGAATAAGAAGAAATAAGTTAAGGGAGATTATGGATGTCATCTAAGAAAAGCCCAGAACTCTAGACCAGAGGCCATGAAAAATTAAGTTTATTCTAATCCTTTGCAGCACTCCTGTTGCAGAGCCTAGACTTTAGCTGATGAAGAGGGCCTCCAGCGCCACCTGGAGGAGAACATGAGTAATGCATTGGAAAAGTTCCGAAAATGGGGAAGTTTAACTTCCTTTTTGTACAGCATTCATTCATTTTGAAATGCCCACCACTTTTCAAGTGTAGAATGCAGCAATGAAGAAAACACAAAATTGTTGTCCCCGTGGAACTTACACCGTAGTGGCGAAAGACTATCAGATCTAGAATCTGGGAGGATAAGTACACTGAAGAAAACAAAGCAGGGAGAGGGAAGAGAGAATGGTAGATGGTGCTGCTTCAGATGGTAGTATAGGCCTCTTTGATAAAAGTACGTTTTATCAGAGTCCTAGGGGAGAGAGAAAGAACCAAGTGACTATCTAGGGGAAGAACATACCAGACATAAGGGATAGAATACGAAGGCTCTTCGGTGGGACATCCTTAGTCTGACTAAAATACACCGGTGCACACACACACACAGCTTAGAGACCTATGTGGCTGGGGATGAGATTGTGCAGGTTAGCAAAACAACTCTGAAGACAAGGAAATTTTAAGTTTCTCTGAGGCCAGGAAGAGAGGTAATCTTCAAAGCCAGACAGATGGGATGCTTGCAGTCAACTTTCAAAGGGGCTAAAACTGAGAGAGGGTGTGTCTGGTCACCAGTCCTACTTGGACGGGCTAATGTGAAGAAAGTCATGGATATGGTGAATGGGTACTTATTCATTCTGACCCTTCCTAATATCTTTCTTGTACTCAAGGGGCTGGAAAGCTAAAAACTACATGTCTTAAACTTCCTTAAACCAAGGTTCTGAATATAATTTAAGTTTTGCTAATTAAATGTGCAAACAAGATGTGGAAGGAAGAAGTGATTGAGGGGTCACCTTCAGGCACTTTGGTTGCTGCTGCAAGTACATAGAGGCCTTGGGTTTCTCTTCAACAGTATTCCAATATCTGTCTGTAGTTTTGTGAGTGTTGATGCAGTTCCTGATCCATAAATAACAGTGATATGTGTGCTCTTAGTCAGCCTGTGGTGGCCGCCTGATGCCTCATCTTGATGGTCATAGAAGTAACAGCTATCAGGGGAGACCAATCTGCGTTTTTCCTGGAGGTCCAGCCCAGATCCCACTTGCTCAGGCTTTCCAATTCTTGCAAGCACCTGCTTTACTTGAATTGAATCCTTTTCTACTTAAAATAGGTAGAAGGGTTTTGTTTCCTACAGCTACTAAACACTGATAACAGTTATTTGGTTCCAAAAATGGTTATAGGCAATAGGCCCTCAAAGATGGGACTCAGGTTAGTGATGACTCTGTTGGATTTGAAGGAAATGAAGATAAAATTGCCATTGGAAAGCAGTAGACAAAGATAACGTACATTTGTGGTCACTTGAAATGTCTTTTGACATTTGGCAACCACATGGCTGCCACTACAGACCATCATGTAAGAAACGAGGGCCTAGGTGGTGGTGACTGTGCTGAAGAAGTAGAGGAAAGAGGGGCACCTGGGTGGCTCAGTCGGTTAAAGCATCTGACTCTTGGTTTTGGCTGGGGTCAGGATCTCAGGATCTTGGGATCAAGCCCCGCATGGGGCTCTGTGCTCAGCTGCAGAGTCTGCTCAGGATTCTCTCTCCCCCTCCTGCTGCCCCTCCGTCCCCCCACCCCATACACGGGTGCACTTGCGCACGTGCGTGCTCTCGCAAATAAATAATTTTTTTTAAAGAAGTAAATAAAACCAAAGGCTCCAGAACTTTTAAGTTTTCAGTTCAAGGCATGTATAGGAGAGCCCCAGAAGAATTTCATCTCTTGCAACTTCAAGGCTGATGTACATGAAAATCAGGAGATTCTGGGTTATAGAATTACAACATAAGTTAAATTAGTAGCCTTACCACATCTCTTATGTGAAAATTACAGCGTTGTTTGGGAGAGTGGGACCCTGAAATAAGAAATGGGGACATTTGAGTGGATTTGGATAAATTCCAGTGTTCTGAATCCAGATTCCACTTAGCTTCTCTTACCAGCAGAAACAGCCTTTCTTCTCCTCACTGATATGGCTGGTCCTGTCTCACTTGGAGACCCTTGGGTACTTGCCTTGAAAGGGAATGCCAGTACTTACGTCTCACCCACTACCCCGTATTGCCGCCCGATCTGTAACTAGAGTCCGATCCCAGTATGTTTTTGGAAACAAACACAAAGTCTGATCTGAGGGAAGTCTTACAGCAGAATTGTAAGATTTTGTTAATTTGAATCAGCAGAAGCCTGGATTTTAAAAGTTTAAATTAGACCAGGAAGAAAAGAATATCATTTTCATTTGGGTTTAATTTATTATATTGGAAATTCTAGAGATACTGGAGTCAATATATTGGCTTTAGCAGCTAAGCGTGCTTCCTAACTGGTTAGATGAAGCCTGGACTGAACAGTGGTCTACACACTCAAATGCCAAACATTCCTTGGTATAGCATTAGAAGATGAATCCAAAAACATGAAGATAGAAATGATGCAGATTTATCATATGTGTGATTTACTCATCTAATTTTGCCCTCCGGAATTGCTTAGAGGGTATTCCTTTCTCCAAGGAATTGAAAAGTATACAGATAAGGGGTACACCTTATCTGGGAAAATGCTGTGGTTTCTATCCTCCATAGGCTGGGAATGAAGCTCAGAGATGCTGCTATTGAAATGGAATCCCTGATATCAGTGGGGATGATGGGATCCTGGAGTGGCAGGGGTCAAGGGACAGTACCAAGGCAACAGAGCTGGGGTGATGGTCCTATTTGGTTTGTATAACCCAAAGAAAGACTCCAGATCTGGCAAAAAGAGGCCTGTTTTGAGTCACCAAAATGGAGAGTTATGAACTCTCACTAAATTCTCGGACCTGTGGCCCTTAAATAAAGGCGGGCTTAGTACCCTGCAGGGAGCACACAACAATATCACCGTAACTGTAACTGTAAATCTTTTAGTCTTCCCCAAAGGAACCTTAAGCCATTTATCTATGTTCCTGTGCTTTGGGAAACGAAATACCCGGGCCTTTAGGGAATACTTAGAAATTAGCCCTATGCTAGCAGTAATCCCAAGGGTCCTAAAGGGCCTTTGTGGTCCACTAGTTAGAATAGAGGTTTCTGGGGTGTTATGGGTTGAATTTTGTCCTTGATCTGGGATTTCTAGCCCAATCAACTTGTGGTGTTTAAGACACCCAGTCTGCGGTACTTGTTATAGCATATCTTGCAAACTAATACATGGGGATCAAGTAATTAAAAAGGAATTTTGGCCCGGATCTATCTCACATATTCATCCTGTGGTTATTTCCCAGTTCCAGTAGGCACAGTTAACAGACATACTTGGAAACTGGCAGAATCTTTACACAGACCTCTAGAGTTAAAGTGATTGTGGTAAGAAGAACAAAAGGAAGCCCCTGGAACTGTCCCTCCCCAGTAGAATGGTAATTCAAAAGCCGTAAGTGCATCCCTGAGGCCATGCTAGATATCACTGTCACCGTCAAAGACAGAAAATTCAGGAGTGCTGATTGATCTCTATCTTATCCACATTTAAAGTATTTGTTTGCCCTGTACAGGACTTGACTCGCAGCTGTTATTTCAGATATAATCTCTTCACGAAGCGGGTCAGCACCTGCCGCAGAACCTGCAGCCATGCAGCTGGTGACCTGGAAGATGTCTGCTTCTCTAGCCCTATGGGCAGAAAGCATCACAGGCAGATGACTTTACCTGCCATGGTCAACAGTCCATCTTACTGTCCTGCATCTGGGTTATATCACCTCTCCAGCTCTGTTGAACTCCCATCGGTAGGCACTTAAATCATCTCATTTCCCAGAACACCACTCTGCCTGTGATAGCATCATGTTTTTGGAGCTAATCGGAAGTAGCAGCTGTCTAAATGCCTTGGTGAAACACATGTGTTCTAGAGGCTGGGAGATAATCCCTGTGGAGATTAGGGGCCCTTCCACATCCATGGAGTTTTTAGGAATCCAGAGCGGTAGCCAGGAGCATGGCAGGTTATCTACAGTGAAAGATAAACTATTGTACCGTCCACCTGCCACCACTGAGAAAAATCCTGAGATTTTAATCTCTTTTGATATTGAAGGCAACCTACCACATTTGGTTATGCTGTGCTGACCTACTTACCAAGTAACTCATACAGCTACCAACTTTGACCAGCCAAGGAACAGAGAATGGTCACCAGTTGGTATAGGCTGCAGTGTAACCGGTTTGGGTTTTATGACCCAGCAGATCCAGTGGTGGTCAAAGTCCCTTGGCAAATGAGGACACTGTATACATACACACCAGCAAACTTCCATAAAAGAATCACAGCGCTGGGCCTTAAGATTCTGGAGTCCAGTCGTGCTAATTTTGGCAATGCCTATTCTTTTGAGAAGCTGACGTTGGCTTACTGCGGAGCCCTGCTCCATGCTCTTGGGGGGACTAGCTGCACACTTACCAGCAGACAGATTCCTTCCATCACCGAGAACACAGGGATTTTCCTCATCGGAAAAGACACACATTCAAGATATGGATGGTTTCCATGAATGTCAAACCTAAAATATTCACAAAGAAATGTTCAATAAAATTTTAATTATTATGAAACTAAAGACATTCCCCCCTTCCCATTATCCTAAATTTGATTGTAAATTTGATTACACGTTCACTTCGAGAAGCACAGTGGTTAAGAAGATAGACTCCGGGGGCGCCTGGGTGGCATCTGCCTTCGGCTCAGGTCATGATCTCAGGGTCCTGGGATGGAGCCCCCCATCGGGCTCCCTGCTCAGCGGGGAGCCTGCTTCTCCCTCTCCCTCTGCCTGCCCCCCCCGCTTGTGCGCTCTCTCCCTCTCTTCCTCTGTCAAATAAATTCTTTAAAAAAAAAAAAAAAAGAAGAAGAAGAAGAAAGATTCCAAAGGCAGAATGCCTGGACGGGAATTTCTAACTCCACCATTTAAGCAGCTTATGACCTTGGGCAGATTATTTAACCTCTATCTCATTTTCGTCATTTGGGACTGTGAGGACTAAGTGAACACATGTAACAGTGCCTAGGCTCTAGGTCGTGCTACATCGTTAGCTAATATCACTTTCATTTATCATCATCCATGAAGTACGGAACCAAATTCATCGTGTAGTATTCCACACATCAGGGGAGCTAAGTACACTAGGGAGACCTGTGGACCCCGGGAGCGGTCAGACGGCTTACTGAAGATTACTGGAAAACAGCATCTTGTGAGGTTGAAGTTCTGTTCCACAGAATGAGGTTCACGTTCTGGAACAGTGGCCAATATTTGTTCTGAGGCTTGTCCCTGCGACTGTGGTCTTTGTTAGTTTAGAAGTCTCAATGCCCAGGGGCGCCTGGGTGGCTCAGTCGGTTGAGCGTCTGCCTCTTGATTTTGGCTCACATCATGATCGAGCTTAGGGTCGTGGGATCGAGCACCATGTCAGGCCGTGCTGGGCATGGAGTCTGCTTAAGATTCTCTCTCAGTCTCCCTCTGCCCCTCCCCTGCTCGTTCTCTCGCTCTCTCTCAAAAAAAAAAAAAAAAAAAAAAAGCCTGAATACCCAGAGGAGAAATACTTCCACCTGAGCGCACAATGAGTCCATTGAACCAAAAGCTTTCTGATCAATTTGGGCTCCTCATGCACCGAGCCAATGGCCAAAAGGGGGGATTGTGTTAGATAGATTGATCTTGATTCCTGAGGGAGATAGGTCTGCTGTTGTTCAGTGGGAGCAAGAAGGGGTATGTCTGGAACCTAACGGACCCTCCAGGACTACCTCCAGTCCTGCCATATTCAGGATTCAAAGTTCTAGAAGAAATGTACGGGGGTGCCTGTGTAGCTCAGTCAGTTCAGTGTCTGACTCTTGATTTCGGCTCAAGTCATGATCCTGGGGTCCTGGGATGGAGCCCCACCTCAGGCTCCCTGTTCAGCCAGGAGCCTGCTTCTCCCCCTCCCTCTGTCCTTCCCTCTGCCCCCCTTTCCTGCTCATGCTCGCTCTCTCTCTCAAATCCATCTTTAAAATATTTAAGATAGTATATGAATATAAGTAATTCATGAGAAGTTGAGAACTGAGGGCTATGTTAGCCCTTCATATTTTTTCCTCGCTCTATTGAGTATACATTTATAAATATCAACCCATTTCTTCCCTACCTCCCACAGTTTTCCAGTGTTATAAGGTGTGCTATCGTTGCTAGCTTGATCATGTAATCCTTAGGCTGTTGCGGTAGAATTCCAACTGAACTAGGATGAACAGCTCCCAGAGGTGGATGCATGACTAATGGGACTTTGGATATCTCCTTCTAGGGAGAATGTTTAGATACCTAAAAGGTCAAAGTGTAAACTAGAGTAGATATGGCGAATTGGCCCTCAGCATCTGTTCCAATCTCTTCCTCATACTGAAAAGTTAAACACTGTATTTCCCAGAATCCCTTGCAGTCCACATTCTGCACGCAAATTAGGGTCTATACATTGCATCCATTTATATAAGAGTTGGGAGGAGAAAGTAAGGCCAAGGTCACCTCCCAGCTGCACGGTTATTGCTTTGCGTTCCTGGCAACCTTGGGTTACTCTCCAGCAGGAGTCCAGGGTCCAACCACTAGCTTCATGAGGTTGAAAAGCAGCGGTGGCAGCAGGTGGGGGGGGGGGGCGGCCTTCTGAGCCTGGATTCAGCCATAAGGGTGTGTGTGTGTTCAGTCATCCTTTTACCATTTTAAACTGTACAACTCAGCAAAAAATAAACTGTCCAACTCAGTAGATTTTAAATGTATTCATAAAGTTGTGCAACTATCACCACTATCTAATTCCAAAACATTTCCATTCGTAGTCAGTCCCAGTTCCCTCATGCCCCCAGCCCTGGCAAGCACTAATCTACTTTCTGTCTCTATGACCTTGCCTGCTCTGGACATTCTGTATAAATGGAATCATACAATAGATAACCTTTCATGTCTGCTTCTTTCCCTTGACACAAGGTTTTCAGGGTCCTTCCATGTTGTAGCAGGTATCCGAACTTCATTCCTTTTGATGGCTGAATAATACTCTGTTGTATATCGTACAGATAGACCACATTTTGTTCACCCATTCATCAACTGATGGACACGTAAGTTCTTCCTACTTTTTGGCTATTGTGACCAATGCTGCTATGAATATTGGTGTACGAAAATCTGTTCAAGTCCCTGCTTTCAACTCTTTTGGGTCTGCACCCAGCGTGGAATTGCTGGATCATATGGAAATCCTGTGTTTAATTTTTTGAGGACCCACCCTCCTGTTTCCACAGACGCTATACCTTTTTTTTTTTTTTTTTTTTTTTTTTTTTTTTTTTTTTTTTTAGATTTTATTTATTTGACAGAGATAGAGACAGCCAGCGAGAGCGGGAACACAAGCAGGGGGAGTGGGAGAGGAAGAAGCAGGCTCATAGCAGAGGAGCCTGATGTGGGGCTCGATCCCACAACGCCAGGATCACGCCCTGAGCCGAAGGCAGACGCTCAACGACTGAGCCACCCAGGCGCCCCACTATACCATTTTACCCACCAGCAATACACAAGGGTTCCAATTTCTCCACGTCGCTGCCAAGCCTTGTTACTACCTGTCTTTTCCCTTGCAGCCACCCTAGTGGGCAGGAAGTAGTGTGTGGTTACAACTTGCGTTTCTCTAATGACTAGTGAGGTTGAACATTGTTGCCCTCACTCCTGGGCTGTCTGTGTGTCTTATTCGAAGAAATACCTATTTAGAGCCTTCGCTTAGTTTTAATTTGGGTCATTTGGTCTTTTGTATTATTGAGTCAAAAGACTTCTTTGTGTATCGTGGTTAAAATTCCCTTAACCGACACACGGTTTGCCAATTCTTTCTTCCATCCTGTGGGTTGTCCTTTCACTTGGTACGTTCTTCAGTGCAAGAATTCTAGTAGTGGCCTCCTGACCCATCACCTCCTAGACTGGGCCAGCTGCTTCAGGGTCTTGTTCTAGGAGTCATTCCTGCAGGTTCGACCCACAGCCCACTCCTCCAGGCCTTCCAACTACTTCTTTTAACATAGGATTCCCTGTATTAAGTCCTTCTCTGCTTGAAATAATTAGAGCAGTTTTTGTTTCCTGCGACCGAGCCCTGACTGATAAATAGCACAACTTGAAACCTTCCAGCAAGGATATGACAGGGCATTTTCCTAAAGCTAATGGGCAACCACGCTATAAAAATAATAAATTCCTGGGGCGCCTGGGTGGTGCAGTTGTTAAGCGTCTGCCTTCGGCTCGGGGCGTGATCCCGGAGTTCTGGGATCGAGCCCCACATCGGGCTCCTCTGCTGGGAGCCTGCTTCTTCCTCTCCCACTCCTGCTGCTTGTGTTCCCTCTCTCGCTGGCTGTCTCTATCTCTCTCTGTCAAGTAAATAAATAAAATCTTAAAAAAAAAAGAAGAAGAAGAAGAAGAAGAAATTCCTGGGAAGTCAGATTTGGAAGCACCTTTGAAGATCAACTGGTCCAACCCTTTCATTTGTCAAACGGAGAAGGAAACTGAGACACAAGGAAGAAGACACACGATCTATGCAGCTGAGTGCCCGCAGTTCCCAAGGCCTTCTCCCAAGGCCGGTGGGCCTGAGCTGATCATGTTTCACGAAATCGGCGATCTAGGTCACGTAAATCCAATGAGGCCAGCTCTGCCAACCTTCCTGCAACTGATTGGACACAGGATTTGGGCCCAAGCCAAATGCCGCCGAGAACAACCTAGATGTGACAGAGGCCAACTGCCTGTGTGAGACTGCCTGGTATGGGAGACAGAAGTGCTAAAGACATCCAGAGCACATCACCGTGTCATCGTGCCTGTTCTCCAGGGACCTAGTGGGCAGCCGACATGGCTTCCCTACCAACCTCACTTCCTCCCTGTCCTTTCCCTCGCCCCCATTACTGAGAGTCCGCTGAGCGTGGCTCTTTCTTGCCCACCTGAAGAAGCTCGTGGATATACCCAAACAGGGCCACTGCTTTTCTGGGGAATCACAGCTAGTAAAAAAAAAAAAAAAAAAAGAGCAGGCCACAAACGCAGATCTGGAATTCCAGACCTTACGCTCTTTCCACTCGGACAAGACTGTGCCACAGGAGAGCAGGGGCTTCCTGAGTGCAGGGGGACTAGAGGAGACTGCTGGCTCTGTGCAGTGAATTCTGAGGCCTGAGTTGTCGTCAGAGGGATCCAGCAAGGGCAGAATAATGGCCTCTCATCTTAGCCAGCACTGGAGACGCTGCTTCAGTTGTCCTCTGTGGGTCTGCCTTTGCGAGTGGCCTGGGATAGAATTCTAAATGCACATACCACTTGGCCATTCTGGAGGCCCCTGCCTTTGAGGAAGTCCCTTCATTGCTCACCCTATGTGGACAGAGGCTCTGCTCAGACTCTGACACCCATAGAAACTGACACGCAGAGACAGACTTAGGCCGCGGGGATGGGAAGTCACCAAGGAAAAAATGGCACTGGAAACCATAGACGTGAATGAGAGGATTGGCTTTCTCTTCTCATAAAGACTTCACTGATGAGAGCAGCAGAAAGGAGCAACCAGAGGAGGGGGAAGGGGAGCCAGGAGGGAACAAAACACCGGAAGCCAAGTCGGGGGAGAAGTCCAGGAAGAAAAGCACAGTGAGCTGACACGTGGGACGGGTCAAGCTGACCGCTGACCGAGAACTGGGTTTGTCACGTGGGAAGAAATCGCTAACTTTAGAGAGGGAAATTTCGGATGACAACAGCCGTAGAGAACGGATTTCATTTAGTTGAGGTGTGAGCGGATGAGGAGGAGGTCGAGATAGTAGACAATTCTAAGATTTTTTTAGTAGGAAAGACTCGTGCATGTCGGAGGCTCAGGAGAAAAGAGGGAGAAAGAGGGAGCGATTTCATAGCCTCTAGAAGCTGGAGACACGGAATCAGATGCAGGCAGAGGTGTTGGCTGTGGACAGAAGGGACCCCTCCCCCTCTGCTTGGAGGGACATGAAGACGACCATGATGAGTTCAGCGTCCTTCCCAAAGGGGCTTATCTTCACTCTGAGAAGACACACAATGTCTAGGACAGAACAGATGGCTGATAAATAAATACCAGTCCCTCCTCCCTCCCCGGCTGTGCCGCTCCTGTCCTCGGAAGCCACACGTGACATCACTCGGGGCTGTTAGAAGGTGAGAGAACGCAGCCAGAGCTGGAGAAATTCAAGGCAATCTCATAACTTTTCTGGAGGAGTAGCAGCTGCTTTCTCCTGAGCCTCCTGATGGAGGATGGAAGTGTGGATGATCTTGCACCGTGGGGACAGACTGCCTGACACTGAAACCACACAGAGGAAGGCAGTGCTGAGAAATGGAAGGCAAGAGACAGGGACACCGTGGGAAGACACCAGATGACATCGTTTTACGGCCAGGATCAAACCGTGCCTGAAGCCCCTGAACTTTCCCAAACCACAATGCAACAACTTGTCCCCCCCCGTCCAAAGCCCATTTCTGTCAGGCTTCTGCCAACTGTAACTGCAGGAAGTGGGGGGTTGCTGGTGATGCTCCCTGGCCCACAGAATGGGCAGGGTTGCGGCGGGGTACAGACAGTGAGGTTTTCGCCGTCCCGGGCTGGGAGGTGGGCCTGCCCTGCAATGCAGCCACTCCAGAAGCTCAGACTGTGTGCCCAACACAGGTGGGAGCACGGAGACTTGGCTGAAATCTGTCAGGATTTCTGTACACATCGGCTGTTTTCCCAAGCCTTTAGTTTGGAGTCAAAGACACAAATTTTGCAGGCAGAGTAATGAATAATAAAAGCTAATATCTCTGAGGCACCTATCGCGTGCGGGGCTCTAAGAGCTTTGCACATAGGAATTCACCGAATCTTCGCAGTAACATGAAGAAGTAGGTACCACTGTTATTCCCCCACTTTACATTTGAGGAACTGAGGCACGGAACAATTTTCCCAAGGTCACGAAGCTAGACAGGCAAGAGCTACCACTTGAA
Source organism: Ailuropoda melanoleuca (assembly GCF_002007445.2). Taxonomy (NCBI): domain Eukaryota; kingdom Metazoa; phylum Chordata; class Mammalia; order Carnivora; family Ursidae; genus Ailuropoda; species Ailuropoda melanoleuca. Next base: position 11,136,303 of record NC_048219.1, on the reverse strand, counting down.
TCCAGGCGGCCTGGCCCCTGACCTTGCGTGCCTACAGCTTTGCCAAAACAGCCTGCCTGCAGCCCGCCGTCTGACGGTCACGTGCTTTGCAGGACTGAAAAAGCCTATCTTCGTGTCAAAGCTAAAGTGAGTGGGAACAAAGGCAGGAAGGCAGGAAACACAGCCCCACCCAAGCCCTTCCTGCCTGTCCCCACTAACAGGGCAGTCACCCTTTGTAAAGAGCCTTCCACTGGGATCCAGCCTCGTGGTCTGAGGTGCTCCAAGACAGAGGTGAAGAGGGAGGCCCTGGGCTGAGGACTGGGAGGTCCCGTTGCCGACAGACTCTCCCAGTCTAGATTAAGAGACCATAATTCACAATTCTTCTGACTTGGTTCTTAACTCGGAGAGTTATCCAAATATGAAGAGTCAGAAACCTCCCACATCTTCTGAGGGAGTGCTTTTGCCAGAGAAACCCAAATCCTGGCACAAGGAAGTTGCAATGATCCACCCCTAGGGCAATGCCTTGGTTCCCAACGATACTAACAGGACACCTTCAAAATCCTTCTAAGATGTGGCCATAAGGTTACAACGAATAGGGGAGACCCCCCCACCTGGCAGAGCAGACAGACTGCTTCACTCTACCAACCATTGGTGCTGTTTTGTCTCCTCCCCTTTTCCAAATAGGGGTGTTCATTTAGAATAACTTGTGTTCCCTCCACCAGTGCACCGAGGTATTACGTCGGTGGCTGATGCACATTATTGTTTACCTATAGTTTTGGTCTCAAGATCCCTTTACACTCTGAAACATTGAAGACCCAAAAAAGCTTTTGTTTATATGGGTTACATTACTGATTTTTGCCATATTTGAATCAACATTAAGAGTTTAAGGACACCTGGGTGGCTTAGTCAGTTAGGTGTCTGCCTTCAGCTCGGGTCATGATGTCAGGGTCCTGGGATCCAGTCCCACATCAGGCTCTTTGCTCAGCGGGGAGCCTGCTTCTCCCTCTGCCCGCCACTCCTCCTGCTTGTGCTCTCCCTCTCTCTCTCTCTCTGACAAATAAATAAATAAAATCTTAAAAAAAAAACCATAAAAATAAAAAACGAAGTTTAAAAAATACACTTGTTTATTTAAAAATAAAAATAATAAACCCACTAATGTTAACATAAACAACACTCTTTCCAATGAAAAATAACTACATTTTTCCAAATCAAAAAAATTAGTGGAAAGAATGACATTGATTGACAGTTTTGTAAATCTCTTTCAATGTCTGGCTCCATAAAAGGCGGCTAGATTCCCATATCTGCTTCTTTATTCAATCTGTTGAGATATGTTGTTTTAGTTGAAATATATGAACAAAATTCAGCCTCATACAGATATAAAAATGGGAAAAGGAGGATTATTTTTAAAAGCCTTTTCAGATACTGTAGATATTCCTTTTTTTTTTTAAAGGGAAGAAAATGAACACAATCCCCTCTACCATAAATTATGTAAGCAAGTCTCCCACATTTGGGGAAATCAAAAGGTCATCACACCCAGAGTGCAATGGACGGTCTCGTCCCGGGAAAACACCTTCATGGTCATGGCTTTTCCCTGCCTGGTAAGTATGTGGATATTTCTCTTTGATATTATACCAAAAGTAAAATTTAATTTCAGTGTGGAATCTAAAACCAGTCAATTTTTCATTAAATTAAAATACATGGGTCTATCTTGTACTTTGAGTGCATCTTTTATCCATGAATGATTTTGTAACACTTGGAATATAGAGTTCAGTGAACTATACTATACAGATCTTCCAAATGTCGACATATTATTATACAATATAAAAAAATCATGTTCGTTAATGTCACTATGGATCTTATCAGAAAGTCTTTAAGTGTTGGGAAGCCACTAAGCTCACAGTGGTGGATACAAATATTCCAAAAGGCTAATTTTCACTCAAAAATGGAAATTTTATTATTAGCAGCAAATATTGTCAATTTTCTCCCTTCAATTGATCATTTCTTTTATTTTAGAGAAAATGTCGGCAAAAAAAATTTGTTTGCATAATCATGGCGTGTCTTTAGATCCTTCTTTTGGGTAGAAATGGTGTTGAACTTACAACTACCAGCTAGGTCAGCTTGCAACTCAAACAAGTGCTTTTCCTGAGACAACCATGGTACTTAGGCATCTAGCAGAATTCTTCCTACTCTGTCAAAATATTTAAAAGAAGTATACTCAAAGGTAGAGATTTAATACAGTTTAATAATTTTTACTGTTTTATCAAGTCACTCTATTTTTTTTTAAGATTTTATTTATTTGAGAGCAAGAGAGAGAACACAAGCAGGGGGAGCAGGAGAGGGTGACGCAGGTTCCCCACTGAGCGGGGACCCCGATGTGGGCTCAATCCCCAGCGTGGAGCACAATGTGGGGCTTGAACTCATGACCCTGAGATCAAGACCGTGAGATCAAGACCTGAGCTGAGATCAAGAGTCAGGTGCTTAACCAAATGAGCCACCCAGGTGGCTCCTTAGATCACCTCGGTACTCTTGTCAAAAACCAATTGACCACGTTTGTATTTTTATTTCTGGTTTATTTCTGGTTTCTTTATATGTTTTTACTCTCAAATCTATCCCATTGACCTATATGTCTATCCTTATGCCCGGTCTCATGTTGTCTTGATTACTGTAGCTTTGTAGTATATTTTGAAATTGGAAAGTATGACTCTTCCAACTTGTTTCTTTTTCAAGATTGTTTTGGCTACTTTAAATCTTTCGCATTTCCATGTGAATTTTAGGATCATCTTTTCAATTTCTGCAAAACAAGGGCGGGGGAAGCTTGGATTTCGATAGGGATTTCAATGAATCTGTAGATCATCTGGGAAGAATTGCCATCCTAACGATATCAAGTCTTACAATCCATGAAACCAGGATGGCTTTCAATTTATTTATGTCTTTTAAATTTTCTTTATGTTACTGATTTTAAGGAGAAGAGTGACATAATCTAATTGATACTTTAGGAAGATTACTCAGTAGTGCGTGGAAAAACAACTGGGGGCTAAGAGGTGCCAGCTGAGCAAGGGTAGTAGTAGTAGGGACAAAGAGGAAAGCACCTGTTACAGAATCGTTTATGACGTAACTCAGAAGGACTTGATGATTGACTCCATGGAGGAAGACAGCAAAGTGTAAAGAATGACTCCCAGGTTTTTGGCTTGGGTAGCCTGTGACGCCACCGACTGAGACAGAAAATACACAAGGAGGGGCGCCTGGGTAGCGCAGTCGTTAAGCGTCTGCCTTCGGCTTAGGGCGTGATCCCAGTGTCCCAGGATCGAGTCCCACATCAGGCTCCTCCGCTGGGAGCCTACTTCTTCCTCTCCCACTCCCCCTGCTGTGTTCCCTCTCTCGCTGGCTGTCTCTCTGTCACATAAATAAATAAAATCTTAAAAAAAAAAAAAGAAAGAAAGAAAAGAAAATACACAAGGAGCAGCTTGGGAGAAAAGAGGAAATGATCAAATGGTACACGTTGAGGTTGAGATGACTGCGACACCCGGCAGAAAGGTCAGGCACCTCGGGGCGCCTGGGTAGCACAGTTGTTAAGCGTCTGCCTTCGGCTCAGGGCATGATCCCAGTGTTCCGGGATCGAGTCCCACATCAGGCTCCTCCGCTGGGAGCCTGCTTCTTCCTCTCCCTCTCCCCTGCTGTGTTCCCTCTCTCACTGGCTGTCTCTATCTCTGTCTAATAAATAAATAAAATCTTTAAAAAAAAAAAGAAAGAAAGAAAGGTCAGGCACCTAGATATTTGAGTCTAATGCTCAGGGGAATGTAGTCTGGCCAGCAGTGATTTGAGAATCATCAAATAAAAGGAGAGCCAAGAGATGACACAAACCAACCAATGGGAACAATAAAGGAAGCAGAAGGGATGCAAAAGATTACCAATAATTAAAGGTAGAGCACAGGGCGCTGGGTGGCTCAGTCGGTGAAGCGACTGACTCTTGATTTCAGCTCAGGTCATGATCTCTGGGTCATGAGACTGACCCAGAATCAGGCTCTGCGTTCCGCGGGAAGTCTACTTGGGATTCTCTTCCTCTCCCTCTGCCCCTCCCCCTGCGCTCTTCCCCCCCCCCCAAATAAATAAATAAATCTTTTAAAAAATTCGAAAAGGTAGAGCAGATCACAAAAAGTCCACAAAGGACCATTTGCAACAACATGGTTGGAACTAGAGACTATAATACTAAGCAAAACAGGCCAGTCAGAGAAAGACAAATACTGTTGATGTCACTCATATGTGGAATTTAAGAAGCAAAACAGAGGAACAAAGGAAAAAAAAGACAAACCAAAACACAGACTCTTAACTGCAGAGAACAAACTAGAGGTTGCCAGAGGGGAGGTGGGTGGGGGCATAGGGGAAATAGGGGATGGGGGTTAAGAGAACACAGATGAGCACTGAGTACTGTATAGAATTGTTGAATCACTATATTGGACATCTGAAGCTAATAGAACACTGTATATTAACTGTATTGGAATTAAAATAAAATAAAGTAAAAAACCAGATGTGCACAAAGGAGACTGAGAAGAAAGAGGCAGGAAGAACCAGTGTGCGGAGTGCAGGGGGAGCGGTTGTTAACAACCAGCCCCGCATGGAACCACGGAACCGCTTCTCTTGGGTTCACCAAGTTGGAAAGCGCTGGTGGTCTAGACCGGGCTCTCCCAGCAGAGGGCTGAAGCACAGTGCTGTCTGTAGACGAGGAGGAGGGGGTAGCTGAGAAGACGGAGGCAGCACAGAAGGATAATTCATTCCAGAAGTTTGGAAGGGAAGAGAAAGGACACGAAAAGAAGTAACTCGAAATGTAAAGGAGGCGAGGGGAGGAGGTGTAGACTTAGGATAGAAGAGACTTGGGGCGCCTGGGTGGCACAGCGGTTAAGCGCCTGCCTTCGGCTCAGGGCGTGATCCTGGCGTTATGGGATCGAGCCCCACATCAGGCTCCTCCGCTATGAGCCTGCTTCTTCCTCTCCCACTCCCCCTGCTTGTGTTCCCTCTCTCGCTGGCTGTCTCTACCTTTGTCGAATAAATAAATAAAATCTTAAAAAAAAAAAAAAAAGAAATTCTGAAACCCAAGCCCTTGCTGGATGGAGGGGGGTGACCGGGAGCACACTAGGTCAGCGTGATGAGAAGGGCTGGCAGAATAGAGCCCGGTGGCAGGAGTCTCAGAGAGGGAGAAAATGACATGCATACGCAGGGGAAAACCCTCCGAAGTGCGACTGGGGGTTGTCCGTGAGGGCAGGGAGGAGTGTGGGTGGTTCTGATTTCTTCTTTACTCTTTCCTGTTACTTCCTCCAAGTTTCCTACAATGATTTTTTTTTTTTGGTAGAAACGTAAAAGATTGGGAAAAAAAATACAAATAACAAACGCCCCTGTTCATAGCATCTAGAATCTGCCATTCCCCTGTGAGTTCCTCCTCCCCTCAGACGAGCACCAACATTGGGTTTTTTCACGCACATGTACACACACACCCATGGTAGGCTTGCACATGTGTACATCCACACGTAAGAGCAGAAGAGGGCGGCTTTGTGCCTGATTGTTTCGTTCACATGGAGGAATCGTTCGAATAATCAGGGGGAAGAGCTTTTTTACGGTGAGGAGGAGTTGCACAGGCACAGAGGGGCCTGAACCCCCTTTCCAGCAGAGCAGCCCAGCAGCGAGGCCAGGCCCTGGGAAGCCCCAGCCTGCAGTGCTGGGCCACGCCTGCTGTTAAATGTTCCAGGAAGAGGGGGAATTCTACTTTCATTCCTCTGGCCAGGTTTCTACGCACTAGCACGCACTAGCACGTCTCACAAGTCATTTACACCTCAGAGATCAATCACTATCCCCATTTGACAGATGGGGAAACTGAGGCCCGGGGATGGCAGTGAGCTGCCAGGATGTCACAGTGAGCTGGTAGAGGACAACGGGCCAGAGCTTGGCCTAGGTTTCTTCGCAGAAGCCCAGGCCACTGCGCAGAAGGGTGGGGTAGAGGGCAGGAACCCTGGGTGGCTTGGACTTTGGTCACTTGGCAATAAGGAAGACACATGGAAATAACTTCAGGCAGCTAAGGCTGGGCCATGGCTGGGAAACTGGGGAGAGACAGATGGGCAATTCACCTCCTCATAGGTCTCAGAGAGAAGGTCCATTCCTGGAGGCTGGGACTCCCCTCCCCTCCACCCCAAGGGCCCCTCCCCCACTCGTGAGCTGTCCTCACAGGTACACAAGGCTCAGCCCTACCACGGATACACGCCCTGTGATCTTTTTTTTAAAAGGATTTTATTTATTTGTCAGAGAGAGTACAAGCAGGGGGAGCAGCAGAGGGACAGGGAGAAGCAGGCTCCTTGCTCAGCAGGGAGCCTGACGTGGGACTTGATCCCAGGACCTGGGATCAAGACCTGAGCCAAAGGCAGACGCTTAACCCACTGAGCCACCCAGGCGTCCCTGCTGTGTGATCTTTGAAAAGCCTTTTACCTGTCAGGGCCTCAATTTTCTCATCTTTAAAACAGGGTAATAACCTTGAACTCAGTATTGTTCCAAGGATGAAAAGAGAGAACCCCTATCTGTGCATCTGAAAGCAGAGACATTAAAGAGGTCTGGGACCCAGCCTAACGCCCAGAAGGCCCAGATGGGCTCAGTGTCAAGGGAACTGCCTGACACGGACGGACAGGCCACGCGCGCTCGCGCACAGGAGATTTGGCGTTGCAGGGACCACATGGGCTCTCCAGGGCAGCCCCTGGGAGGTGGCCCGTGTCAGCAGGAAGTTGTTGGTGGAGTGGGGCAGGGTGGTAGTGTAAGGAGGCCTTTTCTTTCTCTCTTTGTAACAAAAGCAAGACATGAATCAAGGTACCTTGTACGACTCCTACAATATAGCCCTGTGTAAAACAAAAAGCAAAATCCTTCCCTCCCTCTCCTTGGGGGCCACCCCTCTCTCGGTCGTCCCTTTGGTGTTATTGCTTGCATTAACGTGCATTGCCCATCTTTGCGCTTTTTGGTGTGTAAGATAAAGACCTAGAAATTGAATGGCTGGGTCACAAATGCAAGTGTTTGACCCCTACAATGAGGATAAGCACTGCCCCACTGCCCGGCTGAAAGGCTGACTCTCAGGACATAAAAATTCAAATGCCAGCCCGGGAGAGGATTCCTGTCCTGCCCACGTCTTGCCTTCCACCTTGCAAGTCTTTCTCCCCACTCTGCCCCTGCTGGGCACGGTCCCCCTTCAGACAGCAGATAATGGGGAGGCATGTCTGCTAAGGGGTTATCAGACCAGCCTGCCCGACTGTGGCCAACACCCCAGGAGGCTCCGGAGCCCCAGTGTCCGATGGCTCCACTCCCTCCTTTGGTGTCAACGCCCTCCAAACTGCAGAGGCTCTGTGTGTGCTGCCCCGGGGGTCTGACACACAGGGCACACGGTTGGCACCAGTTCGGTGTGCAGGAGGGGACACATTCAGTGAATATCCGGTGCTCCGTGCAGCAAGCCAGCCCCTGCCCTTAAGGGCACTGCCCAGTGGGGTGGGTGTGCAGACCATGAACTGATGCTGCCCAGATGCCACCTAAGTGCCTCCCAGAGTCTGCTCCGAGGCCTGAGAAATGAGAAAGCCCAAGGAGGCAGCCACAGCACAGCCACACTGGGGAACGTGGCCTCAGAGACCTGAATGGGAATCTGGGTTCCCCCTTACTCCACCACTTCCGGCTGGGTGTTCTTGGGTGAGTCCCCTTCTAGATGCTGAGGAGGAAACAGGGGCGGGCAGGGGTCCATCCTGGCACATTAAAGTGCTCAGTAACCAGTAACCAGGATAAGTAAAGCTCCCACTGTGTGTTCCTGCGAGTCCACACTTGGTCTTTGAAGATACTCTAGAGAATTTCCCAAGTGTTTTCTCATCTCATTTTTGTATCTCCTTTTGTCTCACCAGGGCCTTAAAGGGGAGCGATGGTTATCCCTGATTTTCCTAGGAGAGAACAGAGACCCCCGAGACAGAGAAATAAAGCGCCTTGCTCAGCGCGGAGGACAGAAGCCTCCCAGGACAGGGCCTCTTCTTTGCCCGGTAAAACTAAGGTCCAGGGAGGGAAAGTGATTTGCCTGAGGTCACACAGTAAGTCAGGGACAGACTCTGGTTCCCCAAGCAGTGCTCTTGCACCACCACGGCTGCCCCTCCCCATCTTCTAGAAAGAAGTAGATTCTCAATCTTCACCCTGGGGCTGCCCCGTCCAGGAGCCCACCAGGTCACGACAGCCACAGCCCACATGCACACGACCCCCATCCGGAGGACGGCGGCTCCTCGGAGCCTCAGTGGTCATCGGTGCAATGGAACCACTGCAGAGGGGTGGGCTGGGGGGGGGCGCAGGGGGGGAG
>NC_048219.1:11100625-11127867 GCF_002007445.2 Ailuropoda melanoleuca | reverse complement strand
GGGCTGGCGCCCGAGGCTGCGGGCTGGCGCCGAGGCTGCGGACGGGGATGAGAGCGGGGCTCCGCTGGCCGCGACACCCGGAGCCCCGCTGAAGCGGCCGCGGAGAGCCCGCGCGGGAGCCGAGATGTGTCTGCGCCTGGGTGAGCCGCGGCGGGACGGCCCGCGAGGCCCCCCGCCGCCCCAGATCCTCCCGCGGGGGCGGAGCGCAGTGGCCGGAGCCCGGAACCCCGGGGTCCGCGCCGCCTGCTCGGCGGGTCACTTGCCGCTCTCGGCCTCAGTTTCCCCAGCAGGGAGGTGGAGGGAGGAGGGCTACTGGTATCTTATCGAGGTGCGGTAACGCCTCCGCCCCTTGGTCCCACTTTCCTTTCTTGCGGAGGAAGGACCCCCAAGCTGGGGGAGGAGAGTCGCTGGAGAGAGCTGCTTGCACCTTGCCCAGAGAGCAGAAGGGAGAGCAGAGGGAGAGAGATCCAGGGTCCAGAGAGTTCTAAGCCCTAGGCTCCCTGCCCTTTCACCTCCTCAGCCTTGCAAAAGGTTCCCACTTCCAATCCTCAGCTCCTCCAACCACGCGGGGATGGAAGGGCCTTTAGCACGCAGGATCCAGACAGAGTGGGACCGATGTGCCCTCTCCCCTCACTCCCTACGCACGGTGGTGCTGCTCTTGGGCATCAGAGGGACCTGGGGACTCCCCACTATCCAGCCAAGAGACCTTGTGAACCTCAGTTTCCTCATCTGTAAAATGGGGATGGTAGCACCAGCTGCGGGGACTACTGTCAGAAGCAGTGAGCTCTAAGAGTGAGGTGCTTACCACTTTGCCGACCACACTGCTAAGTGCTCTAAGAATGGTCCCCCAGAAACAGGCCAGGACAGCCCTGAGACTCGGTCCAGGGCTCCGGGCACAGCCCCACACTGGCACGGAGTCTCCGGTTTGACCAAGTCTTGGTCCTAGGATGTGGTTGTTCATGAGCCCAACCCTGAGCCAGGTGGTGTCTGGGCCTCCAGGTAGGTGGGTGGATGGGGTGAGGTGGGTCAGGTCCCTGGGACGAACCTTCCTGTTTGGCTGGAAGTTAATCTTCATAATGTCATTCCAGTTCCACAGTTCGCGTCAAGCCCATCATCTGTCCTCTGCTCCTAGACCTCCAGCTGGAGGGCCCTGCAGGCTCAGGGGTCTCAGAGACAGCTAGACCAGCCCCTCCTCAGTTTATATATAGCAAGGTCATACCAAGGGATGGCGACAGTGGCCCTATCCTCCCTGCTCCCTAGGGACTGCCTCTTGGCACAGGACCCCCAAGGAATGATCCCTTCTTCCCTCCCTTCCTTCCTCCCTTCCGTCCTTCTTTCTTTCCTTTCTCTCTCTCTCTCTCTCTCTTTTTTTTTTTTTTTACCTCTTTTAGCTACAGGGCTCCCACATATGAAATACGATCCAACCCTCTCTGCCACAGATGGGGAGACTGAGGTCTAAGAAGGGACTCATGGGTCCCACTGGGAAGAGCTAAACAAAGAAGGGAGGTTGCTTAGTTCGGGGGCCTGGCTAGTCTCCCGATCTCCCAGAGCCGACTGGAATGAGGGCGCTGACAGGGCCAGGGCGCTAGCATGGTGTGTGTCCTCGGGCAGAGCCAGGACCCACAGGGACATGTCAGAGAGCAGATATGGAACAGCCAGCCAGAGCTGCCCAAGGAAGAGGGCTCCCTATTCCTGGGGGGTGCAGTTAGGGGCTTAGTAGCCACTTGGCCACTCAGGGAATTTGCATATGTGTCTTTGGTGTTCTTTTGACCCCAACCTCCCCCATCTGCCCTGTCCTGCACCACGAGCTTGCTTTTCCCAGCACCCACCCACTATGCCCCACCCGCCTTCTCTCCTTCCCCCACTATCTCCTCAAGGGCTCCCCCCCTCTGCTGGGAGACGGGGGTTATTCTACCCATTTTAAAGATGAGGAAATGGATGCTCGGAGGCTTGAGTTTCTTGCCCCCAAGTCAGTTCAGCAATTGTGGGTTGATTATCTGCTGTGTGCCCAGCTCTATACCCCAAAGTGAATCCCAAGCAGGACCTGGTCCCTGCTCCATGAATGAGGGGCTCCTTGGGGCCTGGAGAGTGACTGTCAAACTCACCGTGGTGCTTTAGGGCCTGGCGCAGAGCAGGCGCCGAGGGAACATGTGTGTAACAAACTCCTGAATGAATAAACCAGCGGATGGGGAGCTTAGCAGAAAGACCATGGGTCTGGAGGTAGAGACCCTGGTTCAAGGCGTGGCCCTGCCACTCGGGACCCTAAGCACTCATGCGGACTGCGACCCTTTTTTAAGTACCACCCGTGTGCTTTCCCAGCCTTAGAGTTCCGAAGACTCTCACGAAGGCACTGTGAACCCCTTTCCCAAGTGAGGAAACTGAGGCTCCGGACAAGTTACTGACCCCAAGTCATCCAGACACAGACTTAGAGCCCAGTGTCCGTTACTCCTGCCAGGGCCTGGGTCTTCTCTGCCAGAGGCTCTCCGCCCCCGCCCCCCTGTGGCCCTGACACGGCTGTGCCCCCCAGGTGGCCTGAGTGTGGGGGACTTCCGGAGGGTGCTGATGAAGACAGGGCTGGTGCTGGTGGTGCTGGGCCACGTGAGCTTCATTGCGGCCGCCCTCCTCCACGGCACCGTGCTGCGCTACGTGGCTGGTCCGCACGACGCCGTGGCTCTGCAGTACCTTGTGACCAACATCCTGTCCGTCACGTCGGCCATCATGGTACGGCCAGGCCGGGAGAGGGCTGGCGCGAGGGAGTGCAGGGGGCTTGAAAGGTCTTTGATGAGTCCCCGCCCAGAGCCTGGGGTGAGCAAGGAGAGCGCCCCACGCCCTCTGCTCTGCCCCTTACCAACCGGACCAGTCTCTCAGCCTCTCTCTCTGCCTCAGCTGCCTAGTCTAGAACAGGGGGCAGGTCACAGTGTCCACCTCAGAGGGTCCCGGTGAGTATGAATGAGATCGTCCCCATAAAGTGCTGGTCCTGGGATCTGGTGCCCGGTCAGCGCTCACTAGTGGGAGCTAGGATTATCAGGACGAGGGGAAGTGCTGAAGGCAGTGCTGGACAAAGGGAAGGGGCATCAGCTCAGCTTGGGAGGGTCCAGGAATGTTCACAGAGGTGGAGGCCCCTGAGCTGGGTATTGATGGATGAGTAGGAGTTCAAAGGTAGGCTGTAATTAGCATAACCCAGATCTGAGGTGTGCTGGAGCCAGCAAGGAGCGGAAGCTGGGATGACATTCCAAATACAAAGAATGGCAGAGGCAAAGGTGTAGAGGTGGGAATGGTTAAGAGCTATTCTGGAGACATTGAAAAAACCAGCTTGCCAGGAACTCAGCATGAGGCCTGGTCTATGGTAGGTGCTCAATGAATGCTGGCCATGGTTAGGCCTGGATGCCAGGACCTGTTGCAGGAAGAGACGAATGAAGGGGCCTGGTAGTCTCAAGGTCAGAAAGCTCTTTCCCACATGTTAGCCGAGGTGGCGTAGCCTTTGGACAACATCCCTACATCAAAGTCTGGAGTTCCATCTCTGCCATCTCCTGGCTGAGGGACTTATTTCTGTCTCTGAGTCTGTTCTGTCCTCTACAAAGTGAAGTTCGAACAGCCTGCTGGCCCCAAGGCTTGGGTGAATGAAGCTCGCAGGCCCCAGCAAGCAGGAGAGCCTCAGTCAGTGGGACAGGGCTGGGCCACAGAGATGTGCGTGGTGTCCTCTGGCGTTGTGACTGTGGTTCATGCCTCTCACCAGGCTTGTAAGGAAGTCAGGGAAAGCGGTGAGGTGAGCTCGGGGTTAGGAGATCCACCAGGGATGGGCCACAGGCCACACCCCTTCAGTTTTGCCCTCATTCTGTCAGCTAATCCTCCCTGCTTCCAGCAACACGACTATGCCCACTTTCCAGAGGGGGAACCCACACTGGGGATTCAAAGAAACCAAGCTGGAGTTGAAACTATTTGTGTCTGACACCAAAGCCAGGGTCCTTTCTGTGAGCTCATCCCGCAGTGTGGGGCTCGGCCCCGACAGGTGAGGCACTTACTTGGTCCACTTGGTGAATTCAAGACCTTCACTGCTGGATCCCCATCAGACGGCCTGCCTCCCATGGGCCCGGCACATAGAATTCTACTCCATAACATTTTCTCTCTTTTTTTTTTTTTCTTTAAGTAAGCTCCATGCCTAACATGGAGCCCAACACGGGGCTTGAACTTAGGACCTTGAGCTCAAGACGTGAGCTGAGACCAAGAGTCGGATGCTTAACTGACTGAGCCACCCCAGCGCCCCTACGCCACAAGTTTTTCTGACTTGTTAAATAACAATTTCTTTTTTAGTTTCTTGCCAGTTGAGTTACTTAGTTTCTTCCAAAATCTTTTCCACTCCAGGGAGACCTGTCATATATCCTGTGACATGGCCCTGCAGCCCTGGGCGACACAGGAGCCTGTCTGAGAGGCAGTGGGGAGTCACGGAAGGTTGTAGGCAGGGAGTTACTGGGTATTAGAAATGTCTCTTCAGGGCTGGACCGTGGGGAGGCAGTGCCTCTGTGCAGGTCAAGGTAGTGAGGCCAAAGCAGAGCCGGGGCGAGGGGCTGCGCTGGGAGGGCCAGAGTTGGCGTCAGTGGAGTCTTTGTTGGAGAGTGGCCCTCACCCCCTGCCCACTGTCCTTCCCCACAGGTCATCACCTCAGGCATTGCAGCCATCGTGTTGTCCCGCTACCTCCCCAGTGTTCCCCTGGTATGTGGCTCCTCCTGGGAGGGGTTGTAGGGGTAGCGGAGGGGCAGCAGCCACCCCCAAGGGCCTGGCCTGCCTGAAGGGAGCAAGGCTGACCCCATGGGGGCCAAGCCTGCCATCTGTTGACCAGTGGCCTCCCCCATCCAGCGCTGGACAGTGTTTAGCTCGAGCGTGGCCTGTGCCCTTCTGTCTCTGACCTGTGCTCTGGGCCTCTTGGCCTCGATCGCCGTGACCTTTGCCACCCAGGGCCGGGCACTGCTGGCCGCCTGCACTTTTGGAAGCCCCGAACTGCTGGTACTGGTGCCCGACTGTCCCTTCGACCCCACACGCATTTACGTGAGTGCTTGGGCCGGGGATGGCAGGGGGTGTGGGGAGGGGGTGGGGGCGGTGACACCCAGGTGCTCATCAGAGGTGGGAAGGGTTCTTGGAGACCCCCCCCATCCTGCCCCTTGTGTCCCCACAGAGCTCCAGCCTGTGCCTCTGGGGCCTCTCGCTAGTGCTCTGCGTGGCAGAGAGCGTGTTTGCAGTGCGCTGCGCCCAGCTCGCCCACCAGCTGCTGGAACTGAGGCCCTGGTGGGGGAAAAGCAGCCACCCCATGGTAAGGCCTGCCACCCCCTCCATCGGCCCTGACTCCCCATATTTCCGGGAGCCCTCGCTGAGAAGCCCAGGCTGATCTGCCCCCACCCCCTCTGTATGGGGCCCTTGCCTTGAGAAATGGGGCAAAAGTTTTTTTCCCCAGGACAAAAGGGAGAAGCTTGGTCACACAGCTGAAACCCGGCTCCCCCAAGGGCCAGGATGAGTCTTGGGGGGCGGTATCTGGGCTCACACTGGGGGCACTCCAAGGGTATGGCCTGGCTCTTGTATGGGAGGGAGTAGTGATACCCCTGTGCCCCTGAGATCCTCGCAGCCCTCCCCTCCTCCCTAGGTGTCCTGGAGGAGCAGACCCAGACCCTGGCACCCTCTTGTGTCTCCGCAGACGCAGGAGAGCCCAGAGCCGGTGGAGGGCCGTGACCTGCTAAGCTGCACCAGCTCCGAGCTGCTGACCCTCTGAGCGCTGACGCCCTGTCCAGGCCCCATGACCACTAGGGCCCTACAACCCTACTCTGTGACCAGGCCGGGGTTCCTGGAGCAGGCCCCAGAGGGCTCACTGGTCACTCAGGGACCCCAGTGGGGCTTTCCACGCCCTCCCTCAGCTCCCCAGCCCACTGCACTGAAATGAGACTTTATTCTGAAGTTATTAAAAAGAACAGAGATGCTCCACGTGGATGCATGCAGCAGGGGAGGGGACTTGGGGGGCGGGGGGGGGCAGTGCTGCTTTCCCACACAGGATGCTGTGGGTGGGGCTCTGGGTGTGTCTGCCCATCCGTGGGCCTGTGTGTGTGTGTGTGTGTGTGTCTGAGAGAGGAAAAATACACAGAGGGATCAGTGGGTCTGTGTTCATCCAAGTGCTGAAAGGCAGATGGGGGTTTCATGGGACCCACAGCTGGGAGGCTGGAACTCGGAGGTTTTCTTTTGCATCCTGGCCTCCAGGGTCAACAATAGCAGTGGAACAGGAAGGGCTGAGGCCCTCCTGCGGGAAAGGATGGCTCAAGGAAGCTTTTTTCCTCAAACCCCCACACCTCTGGAATCTTCTCTCCTTTCCAAATGAAGACAGCCTCCTCACCTGGGCATGATTCCCCCCTCCGCCCTGACTGAAAGCTACAAGGGCCCGGTGGGGGTTGGGGAGCTTGCCCGGTGGTTGGGGGAGGAGCTTGAGGCTGCGTGTGGGTCGGGGGTCGGGTGGGGGCGGGGGAGAGTGGTTGAAGTTCTGGTGGGGGAGGGAGGGCAGACCCAGCCAGAGCCTTCTCAATCCTTGCCTAAGGGAGATACTGCCTCTCGGTTTGACGGTGCTGACGGCTTGCTTGCTTGGGCCTCGGGGGTACTGCGGGGTTCCCTTCTCCATAGACCGCAGAGTGCAGGCCCTGGGGGGTTCCCAGTCTGACCCCCAGGCTGGATAGACACAAGGGAGAGGAAGCTGAGAGCCGGGAGAGGGCCAGTGAAGGCAGGGAGGAGGGGGAACCTGGGTCCTCTCGCTCAGAACTGGGAGGCGCTGCTGGGGTCGCACTGCAGCAGGCGCACGATGGACGGGTCGCTTTTGGCCCCGCGGATGAACTCCTCCAGGGACAGCTTGCCTGCGGGGCGAGGGGAGCAGTGATGGGGGAGAAGGCGGCCGCGCAGCGAGGGGAGCCAGAGCGGCAGCGGGAGAGGANGGCGCCCGCCCCGCCCCGCCCCGCCCCTGCCCCCTCACCGTCGTTGTTCGTGTCCATTTGGCGGAAGATTTTCTCGGTCCTCTTTTCTGGGGTCGACTCGTCCTCCGGCATCTTCATCACGGACGAAACCATCTTGTAAATGGCCTGAGGGGCGGGAGGGGAGGCAGGGAGTGAGAGGAGCCCGCCCGAGCCCCCCACCCCCATCATCCAAAACCGCCCCCAGACTCGCAGAAGATTGCTGCTCCTCCTGGGTGAGCTGCAGAGGTGGTCACGGAGGAGACCTGAGAGGGCGGGGCGGGGGGGGGTTCAGGAAGGAGTGCCTGGGAAGGCTTCTCAAAAGAGGGGTCTATCGGAGCGGGCCCTGACCAAGTTCCCCTGGAGAGCCAAGTGGGCAAGGCAATGCTGGCAGAGCAATCTGCACGTACCAAGGACGGGCAGAGGGAAGCTCTGAGTGGGCACCGAGAATTTGGGGATGTCTGAGTGCAGGGGGCCAGGAGAGATGTTGGAGGATATCAGGGCCCAGATAGCTAAGGGGCTAGAACACCGGGCGCCGCGGGCTCCAGGGTAAGTACTGGCTTATCGCCGCTTTTCTGAAACTTCGGGGCTCTGAGCGGCCGGCGCTCGGGGGCCTGCGGGGGGCGCTGGGCGGAGGTGACATTGGGCTGCGGTGCCTCTGTGGCCCGCAGGGGGCGCAGGGCCTCTCTAAGGGCTGGAGGGCCCGCGGCAGCTGGGCCCAGAGGGGGCGGAGACGTTATGCAAATAAACTCAAATGAGCATCTGCCAGGGGCGGGGACAGCATGCGCTCGGTTGTGCCCAGAGCTGCAGCTGCCACGTGCAGGATCTCTGGAGGCTATGCGAAGGAGGGCATTTGTGCTAAATGTACACAGAGCCCATAGGGCTTGGCCTGTGGGATAGGCTGGGTCCCAGCGCCCCAGAACTCAAGGACCAGACCGATCGCCCCAATCTTCCAGCTTTTTGCTGCTGACACCTCCACCAAGAAGCCTCCCTTCTCCTATCCCAAAAACTTCCCTTGCCTTAGATCCGGCTCCAGCCTCCATACTGGTCTCTTCAGGCCTCTTTCCCTCAGGTCTGTCCCCCACGCTGCCTCTGAAAGCTTTCCAAACACACATCTCCACCGCCACGTCCCCAGCCCAATGGGCCGCCCCCTCGTTCCCGTCACACACACAGGCTTCCCTCCAGACCCACCGTGCACCCAGCTCCTTCTGGATGCTGCCCCACGCTCCTTCTGCTGCCTCCCACTCTTCCTTGGGACGCAACTTACATGGCACTTTTTAGGGGGGCCTTCTCTGATCCCCACTGGGTCAAGGCCCATATGCTGGCCCAGAGTCTCCTGGGCTTTTCCTTTGGGGACACCTCTCTGGAAGTAATTTTGCCTTTGTGGGGTTGCTCCTAGTCTCCAGCCTACAGATAAAGATCACGGACATCTAGCTAGTGCCCGTATCCTCCGAACTCAGCATAGTGCCTGGCATCTGGCAGGGACTCCACCATTTAAAAGCCTTTGGCACCTCTCACTGCTCTCTCTACCAAGTCCAAACCATTCAGCCCTGGGAACTCAAGGCACTTGGTGCTCCAGTCCTTGCTGACCTCTCTATCATCAGGCCTCCCCTGTGGTAGGCGACCCTACCACAACCAGACACCTCCACACCTTTTGGGTTTCCCAGAATGGACAGCTTCCGCCTGGAACAGTAATACTGGCTACCACTTACCAGGCACCTGCTATGGGCCAGGTACTTTACACGCATCATTTCTCAACTTCACAACAGCCCTGAAGAGCAGGTATCATGATCCCCATTTACCAGAAAAGAAATGGAGGCGTGGAAAGGGAATTGATGCGAGAGACTGAATTAGAATCTGCTCCTTCGTAGCTTCTGGATAGATGCTTGCGGGTGGTGATGACCAGCAGGCACTTTGAAGGCAGGTGTCCCTGGAGTGACATCCTGCTTCCACTAATCACTTAATCGGACAAGTCCTTAACCTCTGTGAGCCTCAGTTTACTCGTATCTCCCTCACGAGGACTGCCTGGAGGATTGAATGAGACAGTGTGTATAGTTGGAATAGTAGCTGGCTAGAGTAGGTGGTCAGTAAACAGCGGCTAATATTATCATCATGACTCATCCACCACATCCACAGGTCTTCCCTGCCGTTCAGTCCCCTAGACTCGCAGATGCCACATTTAGCTAGTCAGGGTGGGCTGCACACTTGTTCTCTCCCACCAGAGTGGGAGCCCCAAGAGGCCAAGATGCAGCGTTTTCCCTGGCCGTGTGCCCACCACCCGACCACAGGGTTGGGTCCTGAGAAGGACGGGCGAGTGACTTAGAGAGTGACTGCTCTGCTCATGACAACCCTCTCCTGGGCCTCCTAATTAATTGTCTGCAATTGCTGTGCACTCACTGTTTCATTGGCGCTGGCTTGTGATTGATCTGTCACTGGGGTTTGCAGAGCTCTGACTGCACTGGCCATCTCGGGCGGTGCGGCTGCCATAAAGGAAATCAGGGCCTGGGTAGCAGAGGCCAGCCAGGAATGGGTCTTGAGGACGCCCCAGGAATGAGGCTGGCTTGCCTGACGTCGGCACCTCCCACAGGGCCGAGGTTTACCCGTCTATACCAGTGCAACCACACTAAGTGGTAAAACATGAACATCCCTCGTATTGGTGGGTAGCCAGCTGCTGCCCAATCCCTGAGTGATTTTCCACCACCCCACCTGCCCCAACCCTTCCACCAGGACCCGCAGAACTTCCCACTATCCATCAACTAGAGAGTTAATGCCTGGCCCATGAGAGTCACAGACAGACATAAAGGCTTAACCCCTAACAATAGACACGGGGAGGACACCACATCGTACTCTAGCTCAAGAGAGCAGACCCTGGGGGCACCTGGGTGGCACAGCAGTTAAGCGTCTGCCTTCGGCTCAGGGCATGATCCCGGCATTATGTGATCGAGCTCCACATCAGGCTCTTCCGCTATGAGCCTGCTTCTTCCTCTCCCACTCCCCCTGCTTGTGTTCCCTCTCTCGCTGGCTGTCTCTATCTCTGTTGAATAAATAAATAAAATCTTTAAAAAAAAAAAGAGAGAGAGAGAGAGAGAGCAGACCCTGATGCTTAGCAAGAGAGAAGCCAAAGCAAGAATCCAGGAGGGACAGGATGAGATGGAAGGGGAAGCAGCAGAGCTGAGGGACCAGAAGGAAAGGATTCAGAGGGGCAAAAGGAAAGGGAGCAAGAGCTTGTGCAAACCTCTGCAGTGGGATTACACGGGGCATATCCTAAGGATGTTGAAAAGGCCATTCTGGCTAGAGTCAAGAATGGGCAGAGGAGACAAGAGTAACTGACAACTTCTAACATTTACCAAGTAACAATTATATGCTGGACCCTCTGCTGGAGCCCCTATCCCACTCTATACCTACAACAGCCTGGTGAAGTAGGGGGCTAACATCTCCCACTCTCTGGGTGAAGAAACACAGGCTCAGACAAAAGTGAACGAGGAGGGGCGCCTGGGTGGCACAGCGGTTAAGCGTCTGCTTAACCTGAGCGGTTAAGCGTCTGCTTAACCTGAGCGTCGGCTCAGGGCGTGATCCCGGCGTTGTGGGATCGAGCCCCACATCAGGCTCCTCCACTATGAGCCTGCTTCTTCCTCTCCCACTCCCCCTGCTTGAGTTCCCTCTCTCGCTGGCTGTCTCTATCTCTGTTGAATAAATAAATAAAATCTTAAAAAAAAAAAGTGAACGAGGAACTGGATAGGTAAAATAGCACCAGAACCCTGATGGACTTCAATGACACACGGAAGGGATGGACATTCTGGAAGGTTTCTGAGGTACAGCTAACCTGTGTTACACTTAAACTTTTACTAGGAAAGGGCATTCAAATCAGATCCTTAAATCTCCCTGTGCGGTCAGTATCATCATCCCCATTTTACAAATGAGAAATCTAAGAATTGAAGCCAACTCCAAAATTGGAAGTCAGACCCCTTTCTAGGGGCAGCTCTGAGTAATGGCTATCTTGAACTTTACTCCACTTACATGC
This sequence comes from Ailuropoda melanoleuca, assembly GCF_002007445.2. Lineage (NCBI taxonomy): Eukaryota > Metazoa > Chordata > Mammalia > Carnivora > Ursidae > Ailuropoda > Ailuropoda melanoleuca. The sequence continues at coordinate 11,116,875 of NC_048219.1, read as the reverse complement.
TCTGTGACCTTGAGCAAGTTACGTCACCTCTCTGAGCCTCATGAAGTTATTGTAAGGATGCACTGGCTCATGGATATAAACATCTCAGTTAGTACTAGGCTCTTAATGGGCCCTCAGTCAGTCGAAAGGTGGCTGGGTATCCAGATGGAAAGTGGACGGTGGAGCCAGGTGGTCCACTCATGGGCTGTGTGGCCTTGGGCGAATGTCTTCACCCCTCCGACCATCCATTTTCTCCTGAGTAAATGAGGATCAATGAAACATAACGGTCCTGTACTCTCAAGAAATGTCAAGTTTTGAAAGACAAAGGCTGAGGAGCTTTTACAGATTAAAGGCAACTAAAGAGACAGGACGACGGAATGCAATGTGTGATCCTGGACCTGGGTAAAAAGGGCTCTACAGGCCATTTCGAGACAGTTGGCAAAACTGGAATATGGTCCATAAATTAGATAATAGCATTGTTTCTACATTAAATGTCCTGACTTTAATAATCATATTATGGGTTATGTAAGACTATGTCCCTGTTCTTCAGAAACATATCCCGATGTAGTCAGGGTTAGAGGGTCATGTGCAGAGAGACAAGGCAGTACACACACGTCTGCCCACAATGATGAAGCAAATATGGCAAAAGTTAATTGGTGAGTCTGGATAAAGGATATACGGGAGTTTTCTCAACTTTTCTTGAAATTGGAAATTATTTCCTAACGGTCGTTCAAACGGGTCACAAGAGGAGCACCGGCCACTGCCGACCCACAAGGGCTGTTGAGAGGATAAAAAGGGATGGGGGGTGCCGGCGGCCGGGCCAGCGCCTGGCATTCTGAGGGGCCCAGGCGCCCACCTGCACAATCTCGAGCATCTCCTCGCGGCTGATGTAGCCGTTGCCATCCAGGTCGTACATGCTGAAGGCCCACATGAGCTTCTGCTCCAGGCGGCCGCGCGAGGTCACGCTCAGCGCGATGATGAACTCCCGGAAGTCAATGGTGCCGTCGCTGTTGGTGTCGAACGTGCGGAAGACGTGCTCTGCGAATTTGGAGGCGTCGCCATAGGGGAAGAAGTTGGCGTAGATCTTCTTGAACTCGTCCACATTGAGGATGCCCGTGGGACAGTCCTTGAGAAAGCCCTTGTACCACTCCTGCAGCTCCAGCTCGGAGAACTCCGTGTTCTCGCGCAGGTCCTGCAGCATCTCCGGCCGCAGCTTGCTGTTCTGCTTGCCCATGGCCGCCGAGCCAAGTCCCACCTGCGTCCCCGAGGGGGTCAAAGGTAGAAAGGAACAGTCAGGCCCTCCTGGCCCCTTGACACCACTCCAGGAAGGCCCCCCCAGACACCAGACACCCTGGCCTCTCATCCAACCTAGGAAAAGAGAGAAGCTGGCCCAAAGTCCACATGCTGCCTCTGTGACCTGCTCCACACCATCTCCCCAGAACTTACGCATTCCCAAGGAGCAGACCAGGAGACGGAGGAAGAGAGGGGGGCTCCCCTTTACTGAGGGCCTGCTCAGCACCAGCCACTGGGCTGTCACAGGTGTATACCATTTCACCCTCACAAAGTGAAGTCTGGGGATTATCCCCACTTTACGGATGAGAAGGTAGGCTCAAGGAAGTGAGGTAACCTGGTTCCGGTCACGCAGCCATGGAGTGACAGGGCCGACTCCCAGAGTTGCCCAGGGAGGTGCAAAAGGCCTTCTGGTCCTCCCTCCTCCCTCCTGCTCCTTCATTGCTTCATGTATGCCTGCTTGCTACAAAATACACCTGCAGCCCAGACGCTGACCTGTTCTCTCTCTCCCACACACGTGTGCCTGACAAAGGCCAGCATGAGGGAGATGTTAACCTAGGCATCAGAGCCAGACCACCTGGGTTTGAATCTCAGCTCTGCCTTTTACCAGCCAGGTGACCTTAGACGAGTTCCTTATACTCTCTCTGCCCCATCTGGAAAGTGAGGGTAATAGTACCTACCTCGTTAATGTGGGGATTAAATAATTTAATACATGTGAAGCACTTAGAATGATGCCTGCACCTATATTTGCCACCTAAATGTTAAATGAAAATGATTTATGTGGACCCAGATGCCACAAGACTCATGTACGACAATATACAAATGAATACACACTGACATGTATTATGTTCCTCAGCTCACCAAATCCACACACTGGCTCCCCATGCCACTCACATACCAGCCCACAGACACCCATGGGCCACCATGGCTCTACATACAACCACATTCCCTCTGCTCCACAACTCACATGTTCTGACACACGGCACCACTCACGAACAGCTCCCATACCCTGTGCATCAAGACACCAGCCCACGACCCCACATGTCTCACACATGCCATCACAAGCCAACTCCCATGCCGACACCTCTCACATGGCCAGCAGCACGTGGGACCCTCAGGCACCCTTGCCATCTTTTTCTTTCCAGGGGTGCTTCCAGGTCCCAGGAGAGGGAGCTGCAACCCTTCTCAGACCTAGTAGGGGTCTCTCTTCCAGGGAGAGCCCTGGCCAGCCAACCCTCCCCCAATACTTACCTTTTCATGTAGGAGGTTAGGGTGTGGGGGGCTGAGGGGACGGCAATGGAGAGGAGACAGCCAGGCAGTTCCAGGCAGGGATGGAGGGGTGCATGCAGGTGAATCCCTCCCCCCAGCTTGGTGCTGGGAGTGAGGCAGGGTGAGGGGGGTCCTAGTGTGTGTGCATCTGCACGAGGCTCTGTGCACATGTGGATGAGCATGTGTGTGAGGGCTTATGTTCATGTATGCACGTATGCCCCTGGTTTCTGCATTGCATTTGACTCCTGTGTGTTTCAGTCCATATATGTGCATGTGGCTAGGTATGCACCCATCACAGTGTGAAGGGGATGTGCCTGCATGGCCATTTGGGGGACTTGTGTGTGTCCTCAGCAGTGTGTCACATGCATGTTTTTGTAAGTTGGTGACCCTCCTTTCTAAAGCAGCCTCTTCTGCCCCAGAGTGAGGACCCAATGAACAAGTGTGTGGGAGGGGACTGAGGAAATGCGTGGGGCTGAGGTGGAGGAGTGTGTCCCTTAGTCCCCTCCTCGAGGTCCAAGGAACTGGGTCATCGGGGCGGGGGCAGAGAGATGCACTGAGCAGGAGAGATCTTCCCGTGCCCCCTCCTCCCTGCCACCCTCAGAGCGGCCCCTCCCAATCAGGAGACTTGGAAACGAGGGTGGCAGGAGATTCTGTTGTCTCCGCAAAGACCCTCAGTTCCCCAAATGGGAAGGACCCACAGCTCGACCTGAGAAACTCACCCCGGGGACCCTCTCCAAACCTCTCCCCAGCTCTCACCCTGAGCCCACGCTTCAAAGCGCCGGGCACAGGGCCCCTCCTGGAAGGGGCGCTCCGAGGCGGCCGGAGCACGACTCCTCCCGGCTGGCCACTCGGAGGTCAGGACCCTGGAGAGCGCCGTGCTCTTCTTTTTTTTCCCCCCCCGGGGAGCCCCCTTCTCCCCTGAGCCCTCGGAGGCAGGCTTCCCGGGAGGCTCGGGAGCGGCGGGGTTGGAGAAGCTCGACGGGGCCCCCACCCTCCGGGCTGCCCCCTCCCCGCATCCCCCAACCCCGGCCGGAGCGGCCCCCACTCACCCAGCGACGCGGAGACACCGACTGCGCAGGGAAGGCGGCGCTGCTGCGGCGCGCGGCGGCAGAGGCGGCCGGAGGGGCGGGCGGGGGGCGGGGGGANCCTCACTTCCCTGGCCCCCTCACGAGGGAGCGCCCGCCGGGGGAGGAGGACAGAGGTCTCCATCTCCTCAGCATCTCGACTCAGGTAGCCCGAGTGGGGTCGGGGGGTCAGTGCCCAGAGGCCGCTTTCCGAACCGGGGACAAACCGGGACACTCCGCCCGCCTTCCTCCCCCATCCCTACCTGGGCGCGAAGCTGCACGTCGCTCCGCGGGCGCGGGCGGAATCCGGAGCCTGGGCGGTTCGATAGGCACCCTCTCTGCCCCCGCGCCTCAACTCGGGAACTAAGCTGGGGGCTTTTCCGCGAGGGGGCAGCGCCCACTCTTCCAGCCCGGGAGGTCTTCTGGGGGCCAGATACGCCCCCTACCCCACCTCGGCCTTAGAGAGCCCCGCCCCCATCTCCTGCCCCCCATCTCATCCCAGGACTCCTCTCAGAATGAATCCCACCTCCCAACATTGATCCAAATTGCTCCTCCCATACCCCCCAACCTCCCCTGCCCTTGGTCATATGTGAGGAGTGGGGAGCAAGCATCTCCAGCCTGGGGAAGGGGGTTCTGAAGTGCGTAGGCACCTCACCTGTACACAACAGCCCTTCTCCAGAGTCACTGACCCCCATCGCAGCTCCTTTTGCCAGGATGGGGGCTGCATCCTCCTTCCCTCAGCTTCTGCAAGAATCCCCACACCCTGAGCTTGAATTTTGTCCTTTATCTTTAGAAGGTGGTCCTATTGTCCCCTCTTCACAAATGAGCAACCTGAGTTTCAGAAGGGTTAAATGATTTTTCCCATGTCTCGCAGCTGGTGAGTGGAAGGCTTGGACTTGAATCCACATGCCCTCATCCATTCATTGCACAAATATTCATCAAGCACTATTTCTGTACCCAGCATTGTTCTAGGCAGTGGGGTTACAGAAGTGGGCAGTAAGCAATGGACAAAATATACAAGTTAATCCTATGATGTATTAGATAAGTGTTTGGGGAGAACTTGAGACAGGTGTTCAGAGTTGGGATGGTGGCGGTGCTTAGGACCATTCCAATGACTTTAGATTTTATTCCAGGTGAGATGGGAAGCTCTTGGGGCTTTCAGCAGAGTGAGGGTCTAACTTTCAGATCAAGCTTACTCAGGCATTCTGTCAAGAACAGACCTTGAGGAGTGGGGGGACAGGGTAGAAGCAGGGGGCCATTTCAGGGTGAGAGAGATAGGTCTGGTTACTTTGAAGGTGAGCCCACAGCATTTGCCTTCTGGCTGGACAGCTCCTCCCAGTTCAGTGGCAGCAGCTGGGAGCCCACCCCCCCCCCCCGGCTCTCCAGGGCTCAGTCCAAAGCTCCAACCACCTCCAGGTCCCAGACCAAGCAGTTTAGGTGATCAAAGTCAAGCCTTAGTCCTTCCTGCTTGAGGATGGGAAGGTCTCAGCTGGAGGAGCTGGGGAGCCAGGTGGAGGAGTTGGGGGGGACAGTTGGGCCCTCTAGAACATCAGTTCCTCTGTGTGCCTTGGCTCTGGCGTTGGGACCCCCAGTGGAGGCGTGAGAGATGCCAGACATGCGTGGGTGATTCCCAGCTGCCTCCTGCGTGAGGACCTGGGGGCAGGGAGAGACTTGCCACTCAGCTCCCACCCCAGGCCCTTGGAGTGACAAGCTCCCTCCATCCTCCCCATGAGGCCTGGAGAACCTGCTCTGTTTGGGGCTGGATGAGAGGACAGCCCTGCATTCACTGCCTGGGCTTCCCCTCCCACTCTTCCTCCTTCCTCTGTCTCAGCCTGAAGCCAGAGAATCTTCCCAGGCCTGCTCTCAATCCTCCTCTCCATCCTCGTGGGGTCTCAGTTTACCCTCACAGGGTGCTGCTCAGCCACTGTCTCTGCTTCCTCCCACATCCCCCCCCCCGCCTGCCCAGCTTCACCTCCTCCAGGCTGACTTCTTGGCTTAGCCCCTCAGGAGCCTTCCGTCCCCACTGTTTTTCCTCCCTGGGAGGGTAACTCTGATGCCCTGACCTCAGGACCTCCAGTCTGAATCCTGTCTTCCCAGGAGATGGGGCTTCTGAAGGCAGGACCATGTCTTCTCTCCCTGGAGGCCTCATCCCTTGGACTTCCCCTGCACCTGGAATGAATAGGGTAGATCTGGGGTCAGAGTTTGGACTCAGGTAGACTCTGCACGGCTTTGCATCAGCCACCTTTCCCCACTTGGGAACCTGGGAACACTGGGAGGTCCCCCTGGGCTACAGCAGAAGGCTTGGGGCTTCTTCACACTGCACACCAAAGGCCCGTGGCCAAGACCTAGTGCCCTGAGATAGAGTCTGGAAAAGGGGGCGAGAGGGGCAGCTGTCAGGAGGCCTGCCTGGGTCCCTCACTGCTGGAAGACCTGGAGCAAGTCTCTTCCCCTTTTGGAGCAGGAAGTTTAGACAAGTGATGTGAGTGCCTTGATATCCCCGGTTGAAAGCCCTGACCAGAGTACTGACAAGACAGCCCTCATTTAGTGCCTCGCAGACCCCTCACAGGCTTGAAATTCCGGGCATAAGCAGAGTAGAGATGAGGCTTCAGTGGCCCTGGAACCCTGTAGATCTGAAAGGCTCTATGAAGGTCTGTTATGGGGGTGATGGTGGGGGGTGTCCTTGCCAATAACGCTCGCCCCTTCCCACTGCAAACTGAGGCATCTAGGAGGGAGAAAGAGGCACAGCTTAGGATAGAGACTGAGTGGGGTCATTGAGAGCACTGAGCAATGGGCAGGACCCATACAGGATGGAAGAAAGAGCAAGTCCCAGGGGAGGGGTGTCCCTAGGATCTGAGGAATGGGGCTGGGTTATAGAAACCAGAGGTGGCTACCCTCCTCCAGCACTAAAGAGGGATGCCAGAGAGAGAAGCAAGTGGGGGATGAATGGAGAGGGGACTGCCTAGCTCTTGAGCACCTACTGTATGCAGAGTACTTTGCATTGTATCACCTCCTTTGATCCGGACTAATCCTGAGGAGTCGATAATGTTACTGCCAGTTCACAGATGTGGAGACTGAGGCTCAGAGACGTCAGATCACCTGCTGGAGGTAATGCAACAAGAAAGGAACAATGCCAGAATTTGAACCCAGTTCCATGTGACTCAGGAGCCCAGGCTCTCCTCTGGAAACCTCTCAGTGAGGTAGGTGGAGGCAGCCCCTCCCCAGCCCCCTCAGAGGCACAGCCCCCACCCTCCCCTTTTAGGTCCCAAATGGTTTGGAAAATCCTGATGGGAGCAGATGGTGGGGACAGATGGAAGGAAAAGGATCTCGGGGCTGAATTACACAAACAAACATTGATAAAGTGATTAAACCTCAAGCCACCCCTTTCCAGAGGGCCCTGCCCACCCCAGCCTGGAGCACCGTGGACCCAGAGGTGGGGGCCTGGGCGTCTCCGGATGCCCCAGTCTTAGCCCAACTGATCCCAGCTTCTGCCCACCCTCTCACCGCCAGGGACCACCCCCGGACCAGAGCCCAGGGCGGCAGAGCTGCCAAGAGCACAGCCCGGGAGGGGGAGGGGGCGGGTCTGGCTGTTCCCAAGGGAGCTGGGCCATGAAGAACAGAATGGGGGCGGTGGGGGTGTTGGGAAAGTCCTGGGCGCTGGGACTGCAGACTTGAAATCAGGGTGGGGTGGGGTCCCGCCAGCAAGCCTCGCTATACAGATGGAGCTCAGAGAGCTGCTGGGCCACCCTGACCCACCCCCCACCCCCACAGTGCAGGCGGCAAACTCTTCACCTCCAGAAGGTTCAGTTGGTTTCTTCATCTTTACAATGGAAACAGTAATATTAATGCCTGGGTGCCTGGGTGGCTCAGTCGGTGAAGCGTCTGCCTTCAGCTCAGGTCATGATCCCAGGGTCCTGGGATGGAGCCTCGCATCAGGTTCCCTGCTCAGCGGGTAGTCTGCTTCTCCTTCTCCCTCTGCCCCTCCCCCCTGCTCATGCTCTCTCTCTCAAATTAATAAATAAAATCTTTTTAAAAAATAATATTAACGCCTCCCTGAAGGGGCTGTGTGAGGATTAAGTGAGAGGAAGCCTATACAGTATGGACACTGGGCTGCATGCAGTTAATGTCACTCCAGGTGGCAAACTGGTGTTGGGGGATCAGGAAGGTGGGGGCCGGTTAGAAATGGTCCCTCTGCAGAGCGAAGTTTGGGCTTGAAGATCCTGCCTGCGGGCTCTGCGGCAGCAGAATGGTGGCCGTGCCCCCAAGAAAAGCACTGGCTCCCTGCTGGGTCAGAGTCGCTGATCTCTCTGCCAAGCTTAGAATCCAGGACTCAAAGGTACACCTTTGCTGGTCCCTCTGTGTGAACCTACAGACATCAGAGGGAAGCAGACCCGGGTTCAGATCTTGACCTGGCTCCTTCCCAGCTTCAGGAAAGTTGACAAAAACAGCCCCACTCACTCTGGCTTCTTCTCAGTAAAGCCAGTATTTCCAGCCACTTCCTGGACTTGCTGTCAGAAGCCCACAGGCACTTCAGACTCAAGCCAGCCAGCATCCAACTCACGGTGCCCCCCCTGGCCTGCCCTGTGCCCGGGTCCCCTCCAGGAGCCCCTCCCTCGTCTTCATGCCACTCTTCCTTCCATCCCAAGTCAAAGTTCAACCAAAGGATGTGTCTCAGGCCTGCCCTGTCCTCTCCCGACAACCCCCCGTGCCCCACTCCCTCCTCTGGTAGCCCTGTACTGTGGCCTGGCCCTCTTATAGCTCCCCAACCTTTGGCTTCTCCACATCTAATCCCCTTCCTCCCTGCTTGATAACCGTCCATGGCTCCCCACTGCCTACCAGAGTAAGAGGGCGTTGGAGACTCTCCATGACATGCCCAACCTTTGCCTCCCACTTCGGCTCCTACTCTCCACCTTCCTCTAATAACCCCCCCCCCCGCCAGTCCAGTGCCTCCTCTACAGGTGGCCAGTATCTCCCCTACACTGAAGAAGGGATCCAGAGCCAAGGCTGGGGGAAGGAGGCTCCCTGACCCCCAGATCCCTGCCTGTGGGTTTTTACCTAGGTGGGGGTGGGGGAAGTGATGCAGGCAGCTGGAATCACATCCCAGCCACCCCTTGTCTGCACAATATTCCCTCTTCCCTCTGCTGGTGAAAGCAACTTTTTTTTTTATTCGACAGAGATAGAGACAGCCAGCGAGAGAGGGAACACAAGCAGGGGGAGTGGAAGAGGAAGAAGCAGGCTCAGTGGAGGAGCCTGATGTGGGGCTCGATCCCATAACGCCGGGATCACGCCCTGAGCCGAAGGCAGACAACCGCTGTGCCACCCACGTGCCCCTGGTGAAAGCAACTCTTAGCTGGAAGGGCCTCAGGCTCGATGGTTGCCGTAGGTCCCCCATCCAGGCCCACCCTTGCCCCCTCGTCAAGTCAGAAGTGATCCCTTCTGTGACACCTTTTCTGGCAAATAAGCATTCGGATCTTTCTTACACATTTTCATTGCATTACACATTCTGTTTGCTCCTGCAGCGTCTCCTGGTGTCTCTCTGACTTTTTGAAAATGGTTCCTGGGGTCACCACAAGTGGAATGGTCGCTCTTGGAAGTGGGATAAAGGGCAGGAGGCTGAGTGTTCCCTTGTAACCGTATACACAGTTCTGTGTGCATGTCTACAACCTGCATGCATGCCCTCGACCTTGTTCAAGACTTGAGTCAAAATCTAAAGAGTCAACCTTTTTTTAAAAGTTTCTTATTGAAGTCATCTCTACGCCCAATGTGGGGCTTGAACTCATGACCCCAAGATCAAGAGTCGCAAGCTCATCTGACTGAGCCAGCCAGCCATCCCCAAAAACATTTTTTAAAAGTCCTTCCTAAACTGGGATCTGTCTCCCAGAAGCCTCGCAGCAGCCCAGCTCTGCCCTGGGGGTTTGCCCAGGACCCGTGGCTGCATGAGGACTCTCCCTCTCCGCCTCCCCCTCCCAACCCAGAAGATGGAATCCCCAGTGACCTCTGCAGCGTGGCTCCATGGCTCGAGGGATTGCACACATGCTGCAGGGCTGGGGCTCCAGGACTGGGGGCAGCAGACCGGATTCCAGCACTGCCAGCTGTGTTCTCCTGGAGCTTCCTTTCGGCTGTGAACTGCCTCCTTCCTAGAGCTGCTGTGAGGAGCCTGCAAGACACTGAAGGCTGGTGCACAGGAAGGAGGCTGCCCTGTGACACTGCTCGGCTCGGGGGCGCACACTCATACAGCCTGGAGGGTAGGTGCTCCCAGGGAGAGGGAAGGTGACATCCTAGCTCAAGGCTTCTGCTGGCACCCGCTATTGTCCCCATTTTATAGATGAAGAAGTGGAGGCACAAAGCGTTGGAGTTCCCTGCCTGAGACGGTGCATGGGATTAGAGCCAGATCCAAGATGGGACCGACTCTGTCCGGAGCTCTCTCCAGTGGGCCAGGATGCCCTGGAGAGATGTGGGCTTCCCAGAAGGTTCCAAGGGACCCAGAGTCCCACAGCCCAACCCCAGGGAGTTGCCATATCCTAGGAATTAGTGCAAGGATGCTGTATGGGGACCTGCAAGTATGCACGTGCCCTGGGAATCCCTGGGATGGACAGCCACAGCTACAAGCCCACAGACACGTGCATACTCACACACACGCTTGCACATGCATACACGCCCAATGCACATGTGTGCACACCCACGCCCCCTTGTGAGCCCACATGCACACCCTTGCACATGGAGGCCCAGGCAGGCGCATGCACAAAGTGCCCACTGACCGAGGAACAGATCCGGACGTGATCGTACCTCACATCACCCACTCCCAGAGCCACCCTGGTGCCCTCAGGCATAAGGAGGGGCTTGGCGAAATGAGGGACTTCCGCTTTATAATACCCACTGCTACATTTATAGATACTTACTACATGCCCGGTGCTGCATTTTCCTTTTCACGTATAACATCTGCACTGCCCACAATGCAACTCGGAGACAGGCGCCCAGCGAGGAAACAGGCTCAGGGATTTGCCACAGTAGGCCAAGCCAAGGTTTGAGTCCATGTTTGTCTGGCTCCTACCCGCCCCCAAGACCTGTTGGTGCCAGACCCATGAGCACTTCCCAGGGACCCACAAACACAGATGAGGAGACCTGGCAGTAGGTGGGTCAGGAGCTGAGGCCTCCCAGCTAGAATCCAGGGGTCCTGGGCTTGTGGTTCTGGGCCATCAGATCCCCTCTCCAGCCCCCAGCCATTGTGGAGACTGTGGCGTGAAGGGAGGTCCAGGGGACAGCAGGGGCTTTCCCTCCACGCACATCTCCCAGTCAGCAGACAAGGAACTCTGAACAGCACAAGACCCACGGGAATCTCTAGCTGGTGAAGCCCCCTGGCTTCACTTGGGAGCTCCCCCCCCCTCCAGCAAAGGCAGGAATCCAGCTGCCGAGGTCCTGGCTCCTTGACCTCAGGGCCTCTCAGGCAGACCCCTCGGAAGTGAGGGAGCCTGAGTTCAGAGGCCAGGCCAACCAGGTCAACCTGAGCAAGGAGTTGGACAGGGGGGTATCGTCCGGGAGGAGCTTTCGGCATACGGGAGCTCTGATGGTGCAAGTGGGCTGCAAGATAGTGAGCTTCCTGTCACGGCAGGCATCTCAGATCAGCAGGTGCTGGTGCTCCCTGCTTCGGAAACAAAATAAACAGTGACTGAGTCTTGCATCACTAGCACCATCATCGTCTTTGTCATAGCCACCCCTGATTGGGTACCCTTTGCGTCAGGCACCTTAAGATACGACTGCCACTACTGCTTATAAAAATAGCAGCCCTTAGGTGCTTGCTCTTCACGGTCTCCTTGCAGCGACCTGAGGGGGGGTGCTGTTGTTAGGCCCATTTACAGATGAGGAAACCGAGGCTCAGTAAGGTCAGTGACTGTGCAGGGACAGCTAGACCTGGCTGCTGCGTCTCTGGTCTGAGCAGCGGCTGCTGCGTCTCTGGTCTGGCCTCCTGGGCAAAGCAGGGCAGGCTCCCCCAGCTGGGCCTGCGCGCTCCTGCCGCCTTTCCTATTCTGGGCAACATTGGCTTCACTATGGCCAGTGAGGCGCCCTCTGCTGGCCATTCCTGGCTCTGCAGAACCATGTTCCTTCAGGCCAAGGGCGACCTTCAGTACCTGGGATGTGAGAGGTGGGCAGGCCCTCCAGCCTTGGACCCTCACTTCAGATGCTGGTACCTGAGGTCACCCAGCCAGTCAAGGTTGAGCTCAAGTTGGAGTCCAAGGGCTGTCTGATTCCCAGGCTCTTGTCCTTCCACCCCTCCCTGGTAGGAAAGAGGTTTTACTCCAGCGGCCTTCACTTCCTACCGCAGCCCCCTCCACATCTGGGCCCCTAAAACCTCCGGCCCCACTGCTCTTGAGGGATCTTGGGGAACCGTGGTTTGTAGCTGAGAATCTGTCTCCAAGGGAAAAATGGGCCCCGGGGTTTGAGGCAATTTGAGGCATGGGAGCTGCCATTGACTGGCTGTGTGAGCTTGGGCAGGATTCTTAACCTCTCTGGGTGCTGTTAGATGGAAGTTAGTTCCTTTGTAGGAGAACTGAAGAGATTTGAGGAGGTCTCTTTTGCCCAATCAGAAAGCCTTGACTCGCCCCTTATAGCACACCAGCTAACATTACCCCGCCCAGCCATTCCGAACCCCAGCACTCTATCTTTTTCAGAGACCCTGGGAGTCTCTGAAGGGATTTTACTTAGTCATTAGCTCACTGTTTATTGCCAGCCTCTCCCACTGGAATGTGAGATCCATGAGGGCGGGAATCTTATCAGCTTGGTCACGGCTGTGTCCCAGGACCTCACTGAGGACCTGTTACTCGTAAGTGTTCATAGATACTTGTTGCATGAATAAAGCCCTCCCTAGCCCAACTCTTGCAGCCTGGAACAGCCTTCCAAATCCAGGGCTGTTTTTCCTGCTCCCATCAACACAGCCCAGAGCTTGTAGCAACCCCTCCCACCCCTCCCTGCCATCCTCCTCCGTCTCCCCTGCTTCCCCCCCCCGCAAAGATTCCTTTTTCCCTCTGCCTCGTATATGACTAACTCCCACCTGACTCTCAGTACTAGTTAAGCTCAGCCATCACCTCCTCCCAGAAGGCCTCCCTGCTTTCCTTTTAAATTAATCCTCCCTTGTGACCTCCTTAGGACTTGGTGCCTCCTGGTCCAGAGGGTCGTGTTCTCTCTGTTTTAAATGTGTCTCTCTCCTCTACCATGGGAGCTCTTCAGGGACCAGGACCGATCTGGCTCATCACTATGTCTTCAGCACCCAGGCCAGGCTGGCCTGGCACAGGCACTCAGGAAACATTGAGCTGGGGTGGTGTCATCACTGCTGTGATGGGGACTTTGGGGATTGAACAGGCCAGACCAGGGTCTCCCATGGCAAGCCACTTCCTCACTTGGAGCCTCAGTTTTCTCATCTATGAAAGGAGTATAAGAATCCTGACTCCTCAGCATTGTGAGGATTCAAAAGAAGCTTCTCTCGTGTATGTAATGTGCCAGCACATGGAAAACATCGGGTGAGCGGTAGGTCCCGTCCCTGGTGTGGCCTTGGGCCCAGGCTTAGCAACTGCCTCTGTAAGCCACAAGCCCCCCTCTAGGAAAGGAACGTAAATGTCTGTGTTCTTTAGTGAACCCTGGGCCAGGATCCCTGCCCTAAGGCCCCCCCAGAGGTGAGGGGAGGAGATAGGCAGCCTGGATCGATCGAACTCCATAATTCACTGGCCCGGGCAGGTTCTCACACCTCTCTGAGCCTCAGCTTCCCAAGCTGGAACGGGAGCTAATAACACGTGCCAGCCTAAGACTCCGAATAACAGGGACAAAAAGGCAAGTTCTTGGTAGGTGCCTGCTTATTTATATACCCAAAGCAATCTCCTGCCCTTCTCCTGATTCTTCCTGTGATTCGGGGTGTGTGTATCGAGGGAACTCCCTAGACAGGGCTGTGACCATTCTAGGCTATGAAGGGGAGCCTTCCCATTCTAAATGGTTACCTGGGGTCTGGTCTGGGCACCTGGAGCCTGAGTTAGGTACGAGGACTGGGGCAGCTCTGGGCACTCCGGAGGATCCAAGTGCTCGTGACCAGCCAGCCCCCTAGGAGATGCCAGTGGAGTCATCCAAATGGAAACCAGGGCAGCCTGGGAGGACAGAGGCCCACCGCTCAATCCCCACCTAGATCCTCACTCATGCATGCATTCATTCTTCCACTGCCGTATTCTAGAATGTTGCACCAAGCCTGATACTTAATAGGTGCTCAATAGATACATGTTGGAAGAGCAAATTTATTCCATAAATTCAACACACATTTATTGAGCGCCTGCTGCTCGTACCCCTGTGCTAGGAGATGGTGAACAGTTGGTGCCCAGACAGTAACTGGTCCTGACAGCCCCCTCCCAAGATCCCAGGCGGCTCTAAATCCTCCCAACTCTTCCCGTTTCCTACCCAGCTACCGTTGATTGCCAGACTCCAGGCGTCAAGACTTTTCCCAGCATTGTGATCATGCCCAAGCACCCCCATGCATCATGGGGCCCGGGAAGGCTGCACCCCCACAGGCACGACATTCTGAATCCTCCCTGTCTTTCACGTCCTCCTCCAACCACTTTCCCCCTCCCTCTCAAAGCCTTAGACACTGCCATCACCCCCTCCCAGTGCCCTACATCCACGCGGGGTTATACCTGAAGAGGCCAGCAGGTGGCACCCAGACTCCCCCTTCCTCCGCACTGGACTGGACTCCAGACCCTACCAGGACCCTCTCCCTTCTCTCTTTTTCTCCCTGGCCCGGACAGGAGTGGACTCGGTGACCTCTCACTGACCCCTCTCCTTCCTGCAGGCTCCTGCGAGGAGGCCTAAGGAGACTCCAGCTGCTCCTGCAGGCCCCGGGTTGTCTTTACTTGCCTGCTGGGGTTGGGGGGTCCCTAAGGGCCAAGCTGCAGCTGGTGGGGCGGGGCCCGGCGGGGTGGGGCGGAAGGCAGCTGCCGAGTGAAGAGAGAGAAAGAGAGAGAGAAGAGAGAGGAGAGAGAGGTGATTTGGTTCCTTGGCTCCTGCCCCAAACAGGTGGAGGTCCCAAATGAGCTTCACCCCAGCACAAGGTATGTGGCTGGGGAAGCCGATGGGGCTGGGGGTTTCAGCCTGCCAAGCAGAGCAGGTCTGGTGGTACTGAGGGGCTGGCCAGTTGGGGTCCACTCTCAGTAAGAACCCCAGAGGCCCTTCCTATCCTACCCTTTCCAAGGTGACCCATAGAAACATGGGGTTCAGCACAAGGAGCCCTGGGGAGGGCAGTGGAAGAGGAGGGCTCCCTTGCTGCTCGTGACCCACTGTGTGAATTTCGGGGGGCTCTTTCCATCTCTGGACCTCAGTTTCTCAATCTAAAATGGTGGGCTAGGCAGATTTTGAAGGCATTCTGTGGGATAACTTTGCAAAATGACCCTTTTCAAAAAGGATTAGCCCTTCCAGGAGCCTCTGGAAGACCAAAAGGCCTTTAAGACCCAAAAGGAATGCTCCCTAATGGTGGAATTTCAGATTGGGGGGGAGGGGCTCATTTGGAGATGTGGGGGCCTCTCCGTGTTGAGGGCCCTGGGGCCCTGGTCTGTGCCTCTCTCCTCCACCTTGTTTCTCTGACTGGGACTCAGGGTAGAGAGTGCCACAAGGTGGGGGGGGGGCTTCCCTCCTCGCCTGCTGTTGCGCAGGTCCCCTCGTTAGGGAGAGGGTGGCAGGTGCAGGGCCAGGGCAGCTCTCTCCCTTTTCAAGAACAGAAAAGGGGTGGGTGGGCAGAAGAGTGTGTGAGACTGAGGTAGGGACAGCGGTAGGCATAGGGGTGTCCCCAAGGTGGTGAGGAAGGAGCCATCCCCGCTGATTACTTGCGGGTTACTTGCCAAGTCTCCAAAGCCCCCTGCACTTTCCAGCCATTAGTTTATCCCCACTCACAGAGTGGCGGGGGAGGGCCTGGAGCCACTCTTCCCTCACCCGCTCTCGCTCTCAGGAAGAGATTAGATTGTTCCAGATTGTTCTCTGGCTGGGGAGCAGCAGGCACAGGCAAGGTCTAGGATTTCAGGGATGGTGCGGTGGGTGAGTTCACTCTGGGTGGGGAGACAATCGAGTCAAGCACACGCGTGGGAGTCAGATCAGCCTGTGTTAGCAAATCCTGGCTCTGCTGTGGGTCCTTGGGCAAGTCAAGTGACCGCTCCGAGCTGCAGTCTCCTGTGCAAAACGGGGGGCCGCAGAGCACCCCTTAAGGGGTTCAGTGAGAAGGGTCACAGGCAAGTCAGGCTCTTCACAGTGTCTTCTCATGGAGACAAAATCGGAGGCCCAAAGAAGGGGGAGGACGGGCCGGGGTCACAGAGCTAGGTCTCCAGTGAGTCTGTGCACCCTCTCCCCCGCCGCGGTAAACACAGAGCGCCTACTGTATACACCCCAGCACTTACTTGGCACTTTAGTCTCCACCCCACCCCCACGCTGTGACACTCCCTTCTGCTCACGTCTGTCGGGGCCCCGGCCAGGCCTTGGGTCTGGGATGGGGGGTGGGGTAGGGGGTCGGACCCCCCAGGCCTCGGGAGGGCGGTGGGTCTGGGGCGCGCGTCTTCCCTCTCCCTTCGGAAGGGCAGGGCTGCGGCCGGGTCGGGGCCGGGTGCGGGGGACGGGGGCGGCGCGCGGGCGAGCCGTGGG
>NC_048219.1:11023580-11100450 GCF_002007445.2 Ailuropoda melanoleuca | reverse complement strand
TCGGGCCCCTTCCCTGCTCCCCGCCCCCCCAACCCGGCCCCGGCCTCTTCCCCACCTCTTGACTCCCAGGCCCCGTCCTCCAGCCCCCAACCGCCTGCCCGCCACTCTAGCTTTGGGGTCTAGGGTCTTGGATCCCCAGTCCCTTCATCCCATTGCCCTGACCCCAGGCCTTTGCCTCAGGTGCCCGAGTTGAGCTCCCTTCTCTGGCCTGGGGAGCAGCTGAGGACACCAGTGCTCCCACCTTGGGCCTCCCTCCCTGTCCCCAAAGCCCTGCAGGACAACTCTGCAGGTCGGATGGGGTCCCAATTGCATGAGCAAGTGTGAGGGAGATGGGGACTGGCACCCTAGGGCTCGGGGTGGGTGGGGTGGACCCCTGACCCTGCTGCGGTCAGGGTCTGGCCTGCCCCGAGCACCAGCCTCATCCTCACCCAGCCTAGCCTCTCCTGAGGCTCTGTATCTGTCCTTTTGGCTTCTGGTGCCTCGCTTATCGCTCCCTCTACCTATCTCTCTGTGGCTCAGTGCTCTCTCTCTCTCTCTCTCCCTCTGCTTCCTCTCTACGTCTGTCTCTGATAGCCCACTTGTCTGTTTTCTGGTTCTGTGTCTGCCGCCACCTGTCTGTGTCCCTCTGTCTCTCTCTGTCTCCACGGATGGCCTTGTCGCCCCAGCCCCGCGGGCCTCAGGTCCGCTCCTCTGTGAGGCGAAGGGTGCTGCTCAGGGCCAGGTCTTCCCCTCGCCCCACTTGCACCTGGGGGGATTTAGACACTGTGTGACTCAGGGCCCCTCTCCTAGAGAGGTTCTTTCTGCCCTGACCTCCACCATCCTGTCACTCTCCCTCCTACTCCCTTCTCGACTGACCCCCTTTCATCCTCTTCCCACACCCAGAAGACCCTACCCACCCTGTACTCTTGACTCTCCCCTGAGAGAACCTGCTCAGAGTGACCCCGTCTTCCCCTGCCACCTCCCCACCTCCCTCCTGGGGCTGGCAGAGTGTGGAGAAGAGGCTCACTAGACCTGTCCCCAGGCTTCGTTCTGTCTGCCTCACTGCAATACCTGGGGTTCCTCTCTTGATCCTCACTCCCAACCCAGGGCTCACCCTAGCCTGGCTCTTCTCGACCTCTGGGTCTTTCTCCTTTCCTCAAGGTCACTCACCTAACAGTGTGGTATTGTAGAAAGAGCACTGGACTGGGAGTCCTTTTGACTGCTTTTCATCAGACTAACTTTCAGCACCTGCAACCCTGGCCACCTATGCCTCCCCGTGCCTGGCCCCCCACCTCTTACCACCCTTCCATTAGATCTGGCCCTGGCCCAGGCCCATCACTTTTAGCTTGGACCCCTGATCAGGCCAGCGTGACCAGTGGGGGCTCCCACCCTGGACACGAGGAGCCTGGGGCCTCTCGGGCCTCACTCTTCAACCACAAATGAACTGAGACCCATGTGCCAACCCCATTGGACGCCTTGCTTTCTTCCTCCCCCCACCGTGTGGCCTTCCCCAGGTTCCCACTTAGGAGACAGGGGGCCTGGGCCTCACAGCAGGGGGTGCTCAGGCTCAGGTGCCTCCCCACCCCCAGACAGCCCCTCGGCCCCAGTGAATGTCACTGTCAGGCACCTCAAGGCCAACTCTGCGGTGGTGAGCTGGGACGTCCTGGAGGATGAGGTTGTCATCGGATTTGCCATCTCTCAGCAGGTAACCCTTGAGAGGCTGGGAGGAAAGGACACATCAAGATAGTAGCAGGTGATGGGGAGGGGGTGTGCAGAAATAGAAAGGAAAAAGGAATAAGGAGTAAGAGGAGACAGGCTGTAGAATTGCACATATGGCTTGGAACGGGGACCCCAGAGGGGGAATGGATCAATGAGGAGGGCTCTGGGGCCTTTGACTGGAAACTGGGAATCCAAAGCCTGGTTTTGATCTCACACAGACCTGAGTTTGGGACCCGGTGCAAGTTGTCGGTGGAGAGATGGCCTTGGGTGACTTTTCTAACCTCTCTGCACCCGAACGGTCTCCCTCTCCCTGAAATGGAGCTAGCGATAGTTCCTGGCCACCTGCAGAGACGAGGGGTGCGTGAGGAAGCTTATGTGCGTAAAGGCTTTCGCCTGGTAGCCGAGTGAGCCCTTGTCACCGCCAGAGGGGCCTGCACGCGGTCGCTGGCTGGGCGCCGCCAACAGGGGCCCCGGCGTCTGTCTTGGCAGAAGAAGGACGTTCGGATGCTGCGCTTCATCCAGGAGGTGAACACCACCACCCGCTCGTGCGCGCTCTGGGACCTGGAGGAGGACACCGAGTACATCGTGCACGTGCAAGCCATCTCCATCCAGGGCCAGAGTCCGGCCAGTGAGCCAGTGCTCTTCAAGACCCCGCGCGAGGCGGAGAAGGTGGCGGCCAAGAACAAAGGCAGGCCCCCCGCACTGCTGGGGGGGTGGTCAGGCACGGAGCAGTGGGTGGCTTGAGGAAAGCACCAGCCTCCCTTCCTCCCCCGAGCCCAGAACCCTGCTGCCTACGAAAGCAGTACCTGGGAGAGAGGAGGTCACCCTAGTCCCCAAGGCCGCAGGGATAGCAGCTCTCAGCTTTGGGTCAAGCCCTGTTGCTGCCGCCCCAAGTAGCCATCAGCATGTTCTCGAATCTCTGTGAGGAGTCAGGGCACCTATAGAGATCAGCACTTAAGGTCTCAGAGCCAGTGTCTCCCTCCCCGCAGATGAGGTGACCATGAAGGAGATGGGGAGGAGCCAGCAGCTGCGGACGGGCGAGGTGCTGATTGTTGTGGTGGTCCTGTTCATGTGGGCCGGTGAGTGCCTCCAGGCTCTTCCTCACCTGGCCTCCGGGGACCAGGCGCCTTTTCTCCCAGGAGCGGAGGCAGCTGACAGATGATGTGAGAAGTCTCCAAGTCCTGCTCTGGGGACCAGATGGGACCCAGTCTCTAACTTAGCTCTCACGAGAAACTTAGTGGATTGAGGGCTGCCTTGGAGGACCGGTTATTGGAGCACTTGCCTTTCCCTCCCTCGCGAGTGGTTTGGGCGCCTGAGGCGGCCACACCCGCAGCCCCTTTGCCTTCTGGCCACGACTGCACAGCCATGCCTCCTTCTGGGCTGCCGGGGCTCCAGCTGCTTCAGGCTGGGGACACCCTCTTAACCTACTCCTCCTTCTCGCCCCGGTTCTGAGACCACCTCCATAAAGTCTCCCCAGTCCACCCATGAACGTGGCTCTAGCTCCTCTTAGATGAGGTCGTTGGGCTCATGTCTTTCCCTTTTCCCACTTGTCTGTGAGCTACCCAAGGATTAGGAACAAATTTCATCTCGGTACTTAACCAGGATTTTCTGAGTGGCCGGCTCCTCCATTCCAGATAGTAGTACTACAGTCACGACTAAGGAGAGCCCTGGACTTGCAGGAACTGGGTCTGGGAGAAGCCAAGCCCCTACTTAACTGTAATTCAATGTGATGGGTGCCAGGTATGGGGGCAGAGAAGAGGGGATTAATTCCAGGGCTAGCAGCAGAAATTGGGAAAAACACAGGAGGAACATGCGGAATCGAGCTTTGAAGGATGAATAGGAGTTCACCTGGTAGCCAAAAAAAAAAAAAAAGGAACAGGGTTCTGATGACAGTGCGTATAAGAAACAAATTCGGTTCAGTCTGGCTCAGTGCAGCTGTGACCTAAGAGAGAAAGTAGAAAGGGGGACAGTAAAGGATGGCGAGCCTATAAAGTAGGCTGGAGTCCGTTTTGAGGGACTCAAACACCATGCCAAAGCTGTCTTAGCATGGTGGTAGAGAGGGCAGGCTCTCTTGTAGAAGCATTTGGAAAAAAATGTTCTGTAGGCACATCGAAAAACAGGCACTTGTAAAAAAGGAAAAAAGGTAGAAAAAACAAAGGATGGTACAAAAGAGGTTGCTGGCGCATTATCAGACATGGCACAGACAATATTTATATAATCGTAACAATATAAACATGGTGAACGAACCCAGGATTGTGATGCGATTCTGTTAGGATGACGGGAAAGGATGTGAGGGGAGATGTTAGCCTGTATCTACCATGGTAGAAAGTCAAAAGATAGGATCTAAAACAGGTAGATCAGGAAATAGCACTATAAAGCAGAGGTAAAAATGGAGAAGACACCTACCAGAATTGGAGCTGGCTTCCTTAGTAGTATCCGACTTTCAAAAACTATCACGTTCACGTATTACTAGTTCGCTAACGATCAGCATTTAGCAGAGCACAGACCCTGGAGTGCACGTCCCGGCTCCCCCCGCCGCGAGACCTTCAGTCGGTTCCTCAGCTCTCTACATCGGTGTCCTTCCTCACTGGTCCACTGGGGACGGTAACTACAGGTGCCCTCATAGCGCTCCGAGGATGCGGTGGCAACGGCTGTGTCCGTGCCCGGCTCAGTGGATGTTACCATTTCTGTTTCCCCTAACTGGAAAGAAGAGCCATCAGGGGTTTAACGAAGGGAAGAGGGTAGATGGAATCAGATGCGCGTCGTGGGAAGATCAGCCCGGCCGGCAGCGAAAGGGATGGCTGGTGGGGGACAGATGGACACAGGAGCCAGAGGCAGGCCATTGCAGTGGTGAGGGCAGAGGCCATCTGGAGCTCAGTATCTACCAGGAGCTCAGCAGGGGCCAGTCGGAATGAAGCGGGTGGGCGGGACTCGAGCTCTGGCCTCTTCCTGTTCTCCCATGCTCCCCCTCCTCCCCCACCCCCCAGGTGTCATTGCCCTCTTCTGCCGCCAGTACGACATTATCAAGGACAATGAACCCAATAACAACAAGGAGAAAACGAAGAGCGCTTCAGAAACCAGCACACCCGAGCACCAAGGGGGAGGTCTCCTCCGCAGCAAGGTGAGGGCGGGTCCCGGGCCTGGGTGCAGGATCGGCTTGGGGCCAGGCGTGGCCGCAGCTGGACAGAGCCGAGCTTGGCCGTGGCTGGTGTGACACAGGGAACACTGCAAATGGATTTCGGACCTTCTCCTTTTGCCGGGTGCCAGGGGCCAGGGGGGCTAACAAAATGCAGTGAATGGGGAGGGCAGCATGCTTGGCCGGTGTAGGACAGCACGAATAGCGGGTTCTGGGCTTGTCGATGCCCCTGCCGTGTTGTGTGACCTTGAGCAGGTGCTTCACCTCTTTGTGCCTTCATTTCCTCTTGTGCAAAACAGATATGAAAGCCTTGTCAGTGCTTTTGCTCTGAGCAGCTCGGAAGAGACGGTAGAGAAGTGGGAGGATCTCATGGTCCTGATGAGGATTATCCAACAAACAAACATCTGGCCCTCTCCACATTTCCTCCTCCCTCCATCTCCTCACACCCCCTGGCTTACTGTCCTCTCTCTTGGCTTCTCTCTTTCTGGCGCATTTTCCTGAAGCCTCTTAGTAACCCCCATCTCCAGAAGCACCTCGACAGTGTCAGGGGCCGAGGCCGCACACAAAGGCAGGTCTGCAGGATTTGAGAGAACAAGCCGGCGGTGGGATGGCTCTGCTGGGGGTGGCCCGGGGGCCGGGGGGCTGAGGGCCTGGCACCCAGTCCTGGCCGCTGAGTCAGTGAGGCCGAAAGCTGGGTTTGAGAAGGCAGAGAGACGAGACACGCAGGCAGGGCTCCTCCTTTCCTTCCACACGGGAGGAGAGCCTGGCTTTTCGGCGGCAGCCCTTCCTTCTTGTGTCTTCCCCCTGTTTCCGACCTTGCAAGAAGTCTATTCGATTAGCCCTGGCTGCTTCTCTCATTTTTTTCCTCCCAGTTTCCAAACAAGCCCTCGGTGAACATCATCGAAGCATGACTGCCTGTCTGCAGGGAGAAGGATTTCATTTTTCTTCTCTGCTGGTCTCCAGGTCCATGGGCACAGGGACAGGGAGGACTGCGGTGGGGGGAGGCCCAGCTAGCTACACTGTTCTCCCTCTTCCCCATCCTAGTCTGGTGAAGGATGCTGAACTACAAACCCAAATTCTGCAAAAAATTAACAAGCCACAAAACTAAAAGGCCTGGCCCCATTCTGGAAAAGGCAAAGCTGCATGAGACACAGCCTTCTTTCTGCCTCCTCGCCTCTCCTGGACTGGCTTCCTCTTCGAGAAAATGCACAAAGCTCCTGGGAGATGACAAGCACCTAGACTGACTCCAGCTGTGTCTTTGAGAGCAAGAGCCATCAGGGAAGCCATGGGGCAGGGTCATGGCTGCCAGCAAGCCTTTCCTGGGTCCAGCCATCAAGGACTTGTTTGTGGTGTAATACACAACTCGGCGAGTGTGTAAGAGGTTCTGCTTTGTCTCTTTGGAAAACACGACTGAAGGGCTTCACTCCTGAGCTGATTGCCTGCAGCCTCGATCTTCCCTGGCCCTCACTTTGACTGTAACATCATTAGTCTGGAGTCTTAAGAAGATGAAGTGGGAAAGAGACCTGGCACGTACTGGCCCCATTTCTTTAGGAAGAGACTCTTGGAGTTGGAACAATGCTGGCTTACACAGCTGAAAAGGTATGTCCACGTGGGACATCCCCGGGGCTGCTGAGTCACCCGCTCTGGAGTGGAAGCTGCTGGAAGGCAGGCCTGAGCCATTACCGTGGACAGTCAGAGCAGCCCTGGCCTCTGGGGTCTCTACATCCTGCCATCTCATCCAGGGTTCTATGAAAGCTACCCAGGGTCCTCATGTCCTTCCCTAGAGCCTGAGTGGTGTGAGGTGACAGGTCTCTCTCTCCACTGCCCCTTTCTGGAAAACAAAACAAACCCAAATGGTGCTTGATAAGGGAAGGCAGACTCTTCCCTCAGACTGACGCGGTTCGGCTGCTGAATGCCTGCATGGGAAGAGATGGGCCTCTGCGTCTTCCATTGGTGGCTAAGGATGGGTATGTGGGAGGACTGCGCCTAGCACAAGCCTGGCACACAATAGGCGCTCAGTGAATACCTGTTGAACTGAACGTTAAGAGCAGCGGCCCCCCAGCCAGAGAGCTGAAAGCCATCACCTAATGACCGCCCCTTCCTTCCGGTCTTCAAGAGCTCTCCCGGCGAGGTCAGCCACCACTCTGCTTCGCACGGTGTGGCAGCACAGGCAGGGGGGAGAGACAGGGTGAAAGGCAGATGTCAGCCATACTAAGGGCTTCCTCATGGAAGGGCATGAGGCTCCACTCATTGTCTTGTGACTTCCATCCCTGCTGAATGGGGCTGCAAGGCCAAGGCTCCTTAGGGGAGAGGTCCTTACCTCTGATCCAGTTAGAGCAATAACCTCTTTTTAAATGTAAAATAAAAGACAAATGAAAAGGCACATCCTTGTCTTCTGGTAAATGCCCAAGTGCTGCCCTCTTTTTCTGGCAGTTGGCAGCAAAGTCAGGATGCGTGGAGGAGGGAGTCAGTTCTCTCTCTCCATTTTGGCCTGCAGCTTCTTAGGGACATGCCTGCCAGCCAAGCTGGAGTTGGAAGGGAAATCTCGAACAGATGGGGGTGCACGTGTAGAAGGAGAAAATAGCTCCTCTATCATCCTATTACTGAGGCCCCCAAATCGAAGCTCGGGCTGCCTCACCGCACAGGTACGCAGGCTGGGCTCAGTTTTTAGAACAAAGGGTTTTCCCCTCTGGGTGGGGCTGGGTGTTTTCCCTGACCAAAGGAATGCAGTTCCAGTTTCTCCCCAGGGTGAGAAGGGAGGGAAGGGAAGACAAGCTGCAGAAGCGCCTGGCGGCAGCTCAGTACTCCCAGCATGCTGTTTGGGCCGGTTAAAGGAATAGCATTAGGATCCCAACAGCAGGCTGAAACGTAGAGTGATGATGTCAGTAGCCAGTGAGCACACCAGTAAATGGGACACCTCAAACACTCCTCCCCAGAGCCAGCAAGAGCTGGAGAGAAAAGGTCAGGTGAGGGAGACTTAGGGTAGACTGTTCTGGAAGGTTCCAAGAGGAAAGCAAGTCTTAAAGGCTGGGTGGGAAGTAGAAATCTGTTGGCACCCAGAACTCTAAACCACACCTGAGAGGTACTGGCTAGGCCCTCTGTCCTGTGTGCCTGTCTAGTGACACGTGGCTGAGAAGGCCCTAAGTCAGCAGCTGTCGGGGGCCAGGGATTTAGCAGTGCCTGTAGTACCTCAGCTGAGGGTATGAGGGGGACGGGAGGGGAGTGAACACTTCTGGTTTAGATAAACCCCATTCCCTGTAGCTGCCTCACTATACCCCCAAGTTCTACAGCTGAGTTCTTCTTGGGCCAGCTGTCATGCACATTAGAACCCTACAGCTATGACTTGAGATGGGGTCCCCTTTCAGCACATAGACCCACAGATTCCTCACAGCTTGGGACGGATGTAGGCAAGTTCTTGGAGACTGAGAGCCAACCCGCAGGCCACGCAGGGCCTGTGGGAGAATGCCAGACAAGAGGTGAGGCCGGCCTGCCTTGTTACCGAGTGACCCCTCAGGCCAGCTACTTGGGGGCGGGGTGGTCCTTATTTGTCAAGAACAAAGGGGTAAGAACAGGATCCCAGAGCCTATCCACCACCTGGTAGGAGCCAGCAGGTTTCCTCCCAGGAACAAGAGGGAAGCCCCAGGGTCTGGGAGAGGAAGAAGGACCATGTTTCTGTGAGGCAGGAGTCCTTTCCTCTTTCTGATCCTGTCCTTTCAACCCAGACTTCTCAGGGTGGCCTTGTCTAGAATCCCCTTTTAAGATCTCTAATTCAGCTCTTTATAAAAATATGTAGTATCGTACCACTCCAGTCATATGACGTTTTAGACTGCTATGTTCTTTCTCACCCTCTTTAAACCTATTTGAGTTTTTGGATTTTGCTTTTAAGTAGCCCTCCAAGAATGAATTGCTTCCATAAATGGGACACACACCCTGGCTCCAGCCCCACCAAACTCCATCAGTACAATGTTCCCAAACCCTCAAGTGTCACTGGAAGCTAAGTCGAAGGAGATCCTCAAATACAAATAGTTCCTTAATGATAACGATGATTCAGGCTACCACATGGAGTGTTTAGCGGTTGTCCAAAAGATTACATTCCACCCTCTTCTCAATGGGTGCTGGGGAAGGTCAGATTTTCTGTCTGTGGCATATGGTCCAGTTGTCACTGGAGCAGGGCAGGTGGGAAGGACTGACAAGGCAGGAGCTTGTTCATTAAGGAATTCCACCACTGACCAGCTGATACTTCCCGTGACAAGCGGGCATTTTTTTCCTGACAGGTGCTCTGACATACAAAGCAAGCATACCCTAGAACCAGCTTAGGAATAATTGTTTTCTCTTAGAAAAGCAGGACAACACAAAGAAAAGCAGGGAAATCTGCTTTCTAGTTTTAGGTGGTTGGGTTTTTTTTTTCTTCCTGTAAAAGCTCTAAACAGGCTAGAGAATGACCCAATTCTTTTGAGAGAAGGTCCATTTCTCCTCCTCCTCACTTTTCCATAGCATAAAAAGAACTAAAGGTGAAGAACACCACCACTTCCAAAGAATGCAGCCTGGTCTCTGAAACCTTTGATGTCTGCAGTAACACGCTGCTAAAAAGGAAATAAGCAACTACTGGACAAAGGATCTACACCTGACAGAAACACAATGGGTATGTATAGGTCAAGAGTACCTCAGACTGAGATGATATCAAATAGCTGAGTATTTAGCAAATCTATATTGAAGCTTTTGCCTGGACTGTAGAGTATCCATTAGACAAAACTTAAGTAACAGCAAGACAGAGAGAGCCTGTCCAAACATGTTGCTACTTATTTTCTCAGCAAGAGTTGAAATTTTAAAAGCATTGGCTAATATGTGACAAGCTTTTATTGCCTTCACCATGTCTCCTGGGGTAAGTCTGAGAAGCTCAGGTTCACAAACGTGATCTAAGGAACGCCGCATGCCCCACATCTACCCATGCCATTCCACCTGCATCCCAGGTTCCAGGAGCAGTCAGTTTCTGGAGAAGTCGGATTAAGAACCACCATCAATTTTGTATGATCAGTTCTGGTTTCCCATATCCCTTTCAAAGGAAGAATGCCCCAGGATAACTCAGCTTCTTCCTTCATCAGCACCAGCTCGGGAGAGGCAGAGGTCAACCACACAGCCATGGGAAGGAATGGAAGGCAGTGCTTGTCTGATGGGGCTGAGCCATCTCCCCTCTCTGCAAAAACAGCAGCACAGTGATATTTCAGGCTTTCCCTATGTCAGGCTCCTGACATGCACTATACGTCGCTGCAAATCCCAATCAATTTCAACATTTCTTAACCGCTGGAAGGCCTTTCTCAACACTGTAATTTACCCTCAAAAGAATAGGGAGCATGCACCCTCGCCTCCCCAGTACCACATTCTACCAACTGCCACCCCCGCCCAGACCCCACTAACCTGCCTACGCGAAAGAGGAAGGAACCCTCCTTCAAAGCCTGCGACAGACGGCCACAGTACATATGCCACGACAAGAACTTTTATTTCTCTTTAATGACATTAAACACAACTGCTACAAGAGAAAAAACATGATAAAGAGGAGGCACTAAACTTCGGTTTCATAATTGATCCTGACAACTCAAGTCCATCAGGCCTGCATGAGCTGCAAACTACAGGTTACTGCAGGCTCTTATAAATACACTATGTAAACGGCACGTTTTCACTTTGTCAAGACCCCGGTGGTGAGAATGTCGTCATGAATGAAGAAAGCTAGGCAGGCAGTTAAATGCACATAACCCTCACTCAAATAAAATACAGCAAGAACTCATGAAATACTAGACTGAGAACCCAATACCAAATATGAGATATGCAGCTTTAAAAACAGGTTAAAACTCCAGATTTTACCTACTACCATCTTTAAGGCAAACACGCCTGATAATGAGTTTTCTTTGGCTTTGTTTTTTTTTCTTCGTAAAGAATACCATGTTAACCGCGAGAGAACAGTTCTCTCCTCCCCCAGTCCAAGAGATTTAATTAAGCTGCTAACGCTTTGGAAAAACAGAATTATTTGAGCAAAGAGGAAATGTGATTGTCACATTTTCTAGTTAACCTGTCACTCATTTGGCAAAGGCAATGCTGCCATTACACATTCAGACTTAAACCCTCCTTTACCAGGAGTGCAGGAACATGAGCCTAAGCACAATGCTGTCCCTTCACTCCTTGGGTCCCCCACTCTGGGGGGGACCAGACAGCTACAGTGCTTGCTATTCCAGCTACAGTGAATTTTTATTATGCTATGGTTCCAAAGGTAGTTGTCTGCTTATCTTACTCCATCATGCTAAGTCAGGGAAACCTGCAGAAGTGACTAATGAAGTAAATGTCCATTATGCCAACTGAAATAATAGATTTTGACTCTTGCCTTTGAACAGAACTTCCTTGCATTTGGTCCCAGCATCTAAACCAAATGTCCAAGGAAGAGAATCCTCACCTAGATAAAAACAGTAAACACTTAGGGACATCCATCTAAGTTGACTAGTGGCTTGAATGACCAAAACTTTCCCAAGTCAGCTTCTAAAGCAGGGTTTCTCACATACAAAGGTGGGGCTGATGAAAACACAAAACCAGACAGAGGCAGCTAGCTCAGTACCACAGGCAACTATGTCCAGCCTTCGCGGAGGATGAACAACAGCATGAATGCCGGACTGCAGAACCCCCCAAAAAGCTGTCTAGAGCCTCTGTAAAGAAAGAAGGACAAACTCCTCAAACATCCCTCAGGAGGGTACACAAAGTCTGTCAACTTAATTTAGAATTCCAGACCTAAAGATCAGGTAATGCTTTTGTACACAGGCTTAATCACAACTACATTAGACCCACATTAGCAGTTTTATCCAACTGTATATCAGAGGTTTGATCAAATGAGATGGTAATATCCAGAAGCTAAAGGCACCTCTTGTTAACTAATAATGGAGACAAAAAGTGCCTCTCCAAAGTGTCTCCGACAGGACGCAGCTCATTGACTAACACATCAACTCATACTTGAAGTTGAGTTAAGCAGATGAAACTGAAGACCAACTCACACCTCAAGAGTACCGGCTTTCTGGCCTGTCCTGGAGTTAAGACTCTGGGTGGGAAGCTCTTTCATAAGAGCGCAGGGAGGCTGTTCTTAGGAGGCATATCTAGGTCTAACAGGATACAGGAACACACCAACAGAACCTAAGAGCATAATGGTCACGGGGGAAAAAAGAAGGAAAATCCTTGAGAAAAGGCAAAGAAGACAGTCACAAGACCACAAAATGACAAGGGTTAGTCAGCAGTCTTCCATCAGAGTTAACGTGTAAGATTTGTAAACCTATTGTGCAAAACACATTTAATGAAGAAGGGGGAGCAAAAAAATAAATAAATAAAGGCAGCTGGTAAGTACAAAAACGAGAGATTTACACTTTTAATCTGTCTTTTCAACAGGATTTTTGTCCTGCTCCATCCTACTTCAAATGTCCTGGATTACCAACTTTAAAATACTGACAAGTACTCAGAGATTCAAATAAAAAAGTAAGTGGGGTTGTTAAAAGTGACTTATTTCCATTTATAAGTCATCAGCAATAATTAACACTGGCTTGCAGCCTGGTAATCTCTTCCTTACAGGAGATTAAAAGATGATTCTCTTCTGGGCACCAGAAGTAGACTTCACCTCTGTGTCGAGGTGGGTGTTTCGCTTCAGCCTAGGTATTCTGGCTTAATGCTGGCTTTCAAGAAGTGACCACCTTCAATTTAAATAAAAAAATTAAGTGTAACAGTGCTTAAATGCATGCACACAGACAAACAAGAAGGACCTTATACAAAAAAATTTCAAGTCAGCAATGGGAATTTCCAAAAGGTGACAAGTTCTTTAAATAAAAATCTTGTGAAAAATAAAATTCAAAATCTACAAAGCACAAAAGAGCAGAAGATGAGATGCTGCTCTGAACAGGACCCTGGAGAGGGACCTTCACTGCTGATGGGACGAGACAATTGGACTTGAAGGGAAGTCCGGGAGACGCTGGAACCGATGGTGGCTTCGCATGTTCCTGTCGACCCACTGAGTCAGACTGTATCTCTGCAGAGGTTTCTGCCGGAACCGAGCATAGTTTCTATCAGGAGAGAAGGCAAATGAAAACAGGAAAGATGAGGGTTTCAGCTGGAATGGCTATTTGTACACAGAAAAAAATGGCCTAGGCAACTATTTTAAGAATATCTTTTTTTTTTTTTTAAGATTTTATTTATTTGAGAGAGAGAGCACGAGAGAGCTCACTGCTAAGCAGAGAGCCTGATGTGAGGAGTCTGCCTCTCCCTCTATCCCTCCCCCTTGCTTGAACTCTTTCTCATGCTCTCTCAAATAAATAAAATTTTTAAAAAAACCCTTAAAAAAAAAAAAGAGTACCTTTACTTTTAGATACCAGATACTAATTTTACATTTCAATCCTCACTAATTTCACATGTCAATCCTCACAATTTTAGGAATAATTTATACTATTTTATTTATGTCAAAGTCATAATGTAAGTGCTACTTGCTTCCAACTCCCAAAGCCAGCTGCCACACAGGTACTATGCTGATATGTGCCATATACATGAATGTTAAGAAACCCTAATATATCATGTATAATAATGTCTCAGGAGGAAAAATATTTTCTCCCTCAAGAGACACGTAAAACAGGATCTCTATTTCATTGGCTGCATCAGGCCTGTACCTCTAACAGGACCTCATTGTCTGACACAGCTCAAGGTTGCTCAGGACACAGCAGTTAAAATTAGAATAAAATTCCCAGAGAAGGTAAGTCACCATGTGAGTATCACATTGCAAGTTTAGAGACTGAATAATTAATAGCATGGACTCAAAGTAAAGATTCTTGAGCTTCTCCTCTAATCACCCCAGTCCTTTAGGCTGAGGTCTTGAATAAGACCCTCTGAGATAATCTGATCTCATTCTCAACTCGAGCTGTTCCTAATAACCACCTGGGAAACTTTTTAAAGGTAGAGATTCTTGCCCCCACCCCTGACTTAATGACTCAGAATCCCTTGAGGCAGGGCCTGGACATCTATATTTCTAAGACATCTCCACAAGTGATTGTCAGTAGCCAGAGTTGAAAATAACTGTAACATTTTATGACATTTATCTAGCCCTATATGCAAGTACTTGCTGAATTCTTTAAATACCTCACCTCATTTAATGCTAATAACAATCCTATCAGAAAAGCACTCTTGTTAATATCTTGTACAGGTAAGGAAACTGAGTCTCAGGTTAAATAACTTGCCCAAGGTCATAAAGTGGAGTAAGTAGAAGAACCTGGATTTGAATTGACACCTGTCTCCAGAATTCATCTAATAACCATCATACTGCCCTGTCTTTCTGAGATCTGCTATGATTTTGGCAACTGCAGGGGAAACACTGAGTAGAGAAAGGCCCTGAGGTGGGAGTATGTGTGACATATTCAAAAAATAGCAAGGAAGCCAGTGTGACTAGTGCAGAATGAGCAAAGGGAAGAGTAGTAGGAGATGAGTTTGGTGAGCTAACCACATCAGCCCAGGCCAAGGTCCTTGTAGGGGACTGTGGAGATGGGAAGCCACTGGAAAATTCTGAGCAAAGAAGAGAACAGCAGACACAGGCAAAGGCAGAAGCAGGGAGATTATTTAGGAGACTTGCAATAGACCAAGTGAAAATGATGAGATATGGTCAGGTTTCAGATATATTTTGTATGTAGAGCTTATGGGATTTGCTAAAGGGCTGAATATGGGGTGAGAAAGGAGTCAAAGATGACTCCAAGGTTTCTCAGTAACTGGATCAAAGTAACTGAATAAATCTGTAAAAACCACACTACATTAAGAATCCAGAAGATTCCAGAGCAGAAAGGCCCTCTGACATTAATTAGTCCAACATATTAGTTTTTGCGATGTGAGGACCAGAGAAGTGGCATGACTTGATCAAAATCATATAGCTAAGTTATAAACTGCAAAGCTAGTACTGGACCCCACGTTTCCTGAATTTCAGCTCAGTTCTTATTCCATTATACTCTCCTGTTTCTTTTCCCACTTCTGGAATTAAACAATAAGTATAGCCCAACTCCCCACAACATTCTTCCTACAGCCAAATTCTACCCTTTCCCTCCTCCTCCTCATCACCCACTCACCGCATGGTGAGGTCCGAAGGATGCTGCCATTTTGGGTTCTGCATGTGATGAACTTGACCCATCAGGGCATACAGTTCCCCCAAGGCACCTGTGACACAGAGGGATCATGGTTAGGAAGCAGCTCTGTGAACTCCCATGTCAGCCTAGGTCAAAGCACGTGCTTTCAGGGAAAGAGAAAACAGGCACTGGTCCTAATACTATCTACGATTATCACAAGCAGCACAAAAACTATAAGCCAGGGAGGGAAGCTTGCTCTCAGATGATGATGATGATGATGGAGCAGCAATAATGACAGCCACCATTCATTCATTCAACACTTATCAGCTCCTACAATGCGTGAGGAACTTTACTGATTTCCAGAATACGGTGGTAGACAAGACGCTGTACCTGCACTCAATTAAGTTTATATAGGAGACAGGCAATTCCAAAACTTGTGGTAAGTGCAGTGACAGGAGAAACACAGGCTGCTGTGTGAGGACAGAGACTGGAGGGTGGTGGTC
Organism: Ailuropoda melanoleuca; assembly: GCF_002007445.2. NCBI lineage: Eukaryota > Metazoa > Chordata > Mammalia > Carnivora > Ursidae > Ailuropoda > Ailuropoda melanoleuca. The sequence goes on along the minus strand of NC_048219.1, from coordinate 11,085,001 downwards.
TGAGAAAGCCCTCTCCAGGGGAAGTAAACCAGAAGCAGGGATCAAAAGGATTTCTAGAAGTTAGTGAGGTAAAGAGGGATGGAGGTGCGGGTATCCAAGAGAAATAGCTAATACAAAGGCCCAGAGATACAAGACAGCAAAATACATTCTAGAAACAAAAGAAGTTGAGAATAGAAGGCAGATGGGGGCTTTTTGCTAAGCAAGAAAAATTGTTGGAGGCAATTTCTCAAACACCTGGGAGCCTGGCAAGGTGCTATGCCCATACTATCTTACCTAATGCTAAAAAAATATCTCATATGGAGATAAATGTTATTAACATCTTTTTGGAAAGGGGAAACTGTGGCTCAAGGAGGTAGACTTGCCTTAAATGCTCATTAAACCAATCTCAAAGCTGGCTCCTGTCTGACTCCATGCTTTTGCCACCATCCAATAATGCTAATTTTGCACTTAAAGGCTGAGACTTAGGTTGAAGCTCGCAAAAACAGAAATTATGATTAGAGAGAACAAAATAATTTCCCTAGACCAGTGATTCTCAAATTTTAACATGCATCATAATCATCAGTATTATAAAACAGATTACTGGGTCCCAACCCCATAGTTTCTGATTCTGTAGTTCTCCAGAGGGACCTGAGAATTTGCATTTCTAATAAATGCCCAAGTGATGATGATGCTGCTGGCCTGGGAGTCACACTTTGAAAACCACTGCCCTAGACAGTAGATACTTTTCTTTCAGCTAGCTCACACACTTCTCACTATCGTCTCCACTATGCTCTCAGAAACCAAAAGCAGTTAAACTAGGCTATGGACCATCTTTTCAAGTTCTGGTAAAAGATACTTACTTAACTTTTAGGACCAATCTAATTTATTGGAAGCCTCAAGAAGTTGAGCTTTGCAGAGAAAGTATATACTTTGAAGTTAGGCAGACTTAAATTAAAATTCCAATACACCCACTAACTAGCTCTGTGACCCTGGGCAAACCATTTCGTTTCTTCTAGGCCCACTTGACTCACCTATGAAATACAGACAATAATACTATCTAGCATGAAGTTGGACATTAGGAACACCACACATTAAAGACGTAGTAAAGTGCCTGACACGAAGCTGTTCTGCAGTATGTGCTAGCCACTGTTATTATGGTGTTACAGCCACAGGCCTATGTTAGCTTGCAGAGACTCTTTGGAATCATGTGACAATCAATCACCTCTCTGTAAGGAAAAATGTTTATTAATTGGATCAGTCTACACATAAACTGTGACATGTTTTATAACACTCAGCAGAAATTCTCTAACCATAGCGAGACGATACTCTCCAGGAAAAATTTATAGATTCATTACAAGCTTCTGTGCAGTTAAAATAAAAAAGTACAACCAAGGGTAAAAGAAGACAGCTGACAAAATGAAAAATATATTTCAAACATATCTGGCCAAGTTTTAATGTCCTCATTCTACAGAAGTAATCTCCTCATGAACAAAAGAGGTCAAAGGACATGAATGGGCACTTCACAAAAGTAATACAAATCATCAATAAACATAATACAAAGATGTTCAATCTCACAAATATGAGAAGAAAACATATTAATCTCACTTCTTGAGAAGGAAATATAAAGCAGAAAAGAGTTTCTCCTTTAAGAAGGAAAGTAGCTTTAGATTAGAAAAGCCCTTGCCTGCTGGATGTGTTAAGTTAAAATCAAAGGTCTCAAATCAAATTGCCCTTCCCATAGCCTACATTCACATCACTAGCACCCCATTCATTCTAGGCCTGCAAAAAACATTTCAGTGAGGGGAAAAACCAGCTTTGAGGTTTGTTTTTCCTGCCAAAGCATCACCAAAGGAGAGCTGGCAAGATACAGATATCGTGGTACCCAACCTCAAAATGGAACAAGATTATCTGTAGACCATGTCCTTCAGCTCACTCATCTCTTGCCAGCTAGATCCTATAAAATTGTCCTGATGATGGAGGCTAAAGATACACTATTAGCCCCCTACAAAGAAACCTATTCACTTTAAACTCAAAGGGGGGAAAAACTGGTCGATTAAGCCCAGGGAGGCTTCAAGTATTAAATTGCTAGGAGTCAAAATCTAGTAGGGGCAACTTACATATAGCACTTACCATGTTATCAGACACTGTCCTAAGAGCTTTACATATATTAACGCATTTGTTCTTTGTTATAGTAATCCTACGAGGTATTTTCCCCATTTCACAGATGAAGAACTGAGGGACAGAGAAACAATCTGCCCAAGGTCACACAGTTAGTTACAGAGCCTGAATTCTAACAATACAATACCATCATCGAGTCGGGTTTCCTTAAAAATTTTTCTGGGACTGACATTTCAGAGTGGGGATTAGAAACCCAGAATCATATCACAATATGTCTCTTGTATACCCAGTTGGCACCTCGCACAGCGCTGAATAAACAAGGGCTCAATAACTAGGTCTCAGTTCATGCACCAAGAGAAGTTAATTTTTCTTAGCACTAAGAACTTACTGAAGGACTAAGGTAACCTTTTTCAATAAGACTTGATGATCTAGAGATAAGGAGAGCTACATTTATCAAGCATCTATTATGTGCCAGGCTCTTTGCTAACTGCCTTGCATTCCCCTATCATCTAATCGTCACCACCACATGAGGCAAATACCATGATCTCCATTTTATTCATGATTAAACTGAAGCTTAGAAAAGATACTCATCTATCATCTAGTAAATCGAGAGCCAGGATTCAAACCAAGGTGGAGCTAATAACCCAAAAACCTTATTTCAGCTCATAGCTCCTATCTCTTCTGCCAAATTTCCATTCCCTAACAAGAATGGAAATGTTTGAATTTTCTCTTCACAGTCTCTAACAGATGGGCTTTCTTGGACCAACAATCAGTACCATGGGTTTATTTTAAGTGGTGGCTAAAAGGTGGCGAAGACTGTCCTTTGTTTTGTGCCTAAGAATGAAATTCATCCAAGAATGAAAGAGGAGAAAAACGTTAACATTACAGGAATGGGATAAGCAATTCATCTAAACCTTAATCTATAAATAAGTAGCTGACTAGTTTTGCGGAAAATCCAGGCTAAATAACCGTCCTTAATAAGTCAGGTCAATCAATTGTTAAAAAGGAGGAGGAAAGGAAGATGCTGAGTGCTTGCTATGCCAATGGCCCTTCTGACAGATCTTATATGTCACCATACTTTGTACATGACCCTTAATTAAGTGTGGCATATGGGGGCGCCTGGGTGGTGCAGTCGTTAAGCGTCTGCCTTCGGCTCAGGGCGTGATCCCCGGGTTCTGGGATCGAGCCCCACATCAGGCTTCTCTGCTAGGAGCCTGCTTCTTCCTCTCCCACTCCCCCTGCTTGTGTTCCCTCTCTCGCTGGCTGTCTCTCTCTGTCAAATAAATAAATAAAATCTTAAAAAAAAAAAAAGTGTGGCACATGACCCACGAACAGAGAATCTCTCTGCTGACTAATGACCTAAGAGCTGGCCTGGCACCAACAGGTCACTAAATGAATCAATCAGACACTCTCCTTTGGAATGTGACTGTGAGCTTCGGTAACGAGAATGAGAGAGAACAGCACACAGGCAGGACTCCAGGAGAGAACAGACACACGTGAAACAGCTCACAGAGAGCAGCAGAAGCACTGGTCACAGAGAAAGATTAGAAGTATGGGAATCACTAACTCAGCAAGGAAAACCTGAACAGGCAACAAAGGCACCCATTTCTGAGGGGGCATGGGGCCTGGATCTATGGCTGATTCTTTTTTTTTTTTTTTTTAAGATTATTTATTTATTTGACAGAGACAGCCAGCGGGAGAGGGAACACAAGCAGGGGGAGTGGGAGAGGAAGAAACAGGCTCATAGCGGAGGAGCCTGATGTGGGGCTCGATCCCATAACACCGGGATCACGCCCTGAGCCGAAGGCAGACGTTTAACCGCTGTGCCACCCAAGGCGCCCCAATGGCTGATTCTTTTTACTACAAGAACTGGTTCTGTTGTTAAGCACCTAATCTTCTGTAAATCCTTAAACTCAGTTACTTAAAGGCAATCACAAGGTCTCTATTCCTTGCAATAAAAAAAATACCTAATACAGGGGAGGGAATGAAGAGGGAAAGAAAGAAAAAATGTGCTATAGGGGTGCAGGCTACTGCTTTTATAAATACATTAATAAAATAGGAATAAAAAGGAAAAAAAGATTAAGTGGGAAACAAGAATGCAAATGTGTCACCTCTAGGTCAACAAAACTGAGATGATCTAGTGCAAATCTGACTGGTTTCCCTCACAGACAGGGCAGAAAACAGAAGAAAGAAACAGGCAGTATTATATATACTATACAGCTCATTTTTGAAGTGATGTATTAGATGGGGGCTACTGAGTGACATATGAAAGTCCTCAATAGTAATGCCAAGTGCAGAAGCAGCATGTAATAACCTTTGCTGCTTGTGATCTCCATGAACGATCAAAGCAGAGGTTTCTACTTCTAGGCGTGTTGAATGGGCTTACCGCCCACTGTAAGCAACTAGAAACTGGGCAAAATATACGAAACAACTGTTTCAAACTGCTCAGAATCCTGATTCCTGGGAGAAGGGAAACAACTGAGGTGAATCTGGAAACTTCTTGTAAGTCTCTGAGTCTACAACTTCTCAAAATAAAAAGTTTAAAATGAAGGCAAAACAAACACTTTGTAAATAAAACAAAAGCAGAGACCTTATCGCCAGCAGACTTTCACTATAAGAAACTAAAAATTCTTCAGGAAAAAGGAAAATAACAGAGAAGACTCAAGAGCACTGAAAATGGTAAATATGTGAGTAAATATAAAAGACTTTTCCTCATTTAAAAAAGTCTTTAAAAGGTAACTGTTTAATGTGCTGAAGGATTAAACATATGTATATGTAAAACGTATAAAAATAATAGCAGAAAAAACAGAAGGGGGGGCGCCTGGCTGGTTCAGTTGGAAGAGCATGCGACTCTTGATCTTGGGATCGTGAGTTCGAGCCCCACACTGAGTGTAGAGATTACTTAAATAAATAAATAAACTTAAAAAAAAAAAACACCAGAATGGAGATTTGGAAGTATATTGCTATTAGGGCCTTACATTATATATTAACTGGTGTATTATTTGAAGGTGGACTGGTGGGTTAAAGATCCATATTATAAACAACAGAATTGTAGTTCTCAAGGTGTGTCCAAGAGTCCCTGGGAGTCCCTCCACACCCTTCTGAGCCTTTACAAGGTCACAGTTATTTTCACAAGAACACAATGATGTTATTTGTCCTTTCCACTTGCATTCTCTCCAGTGTAATGGAATTCTCAAGAGGCTATATGACATGATACAGAGTACAGAACCACATATGAGAATCTAGCAGTCTTCTGTTAAGCCAGGAATTAAAAGAGATTTGCAAAAATGTAAATCAATGCCATTCTTCTCCCTAAATTTTTGGTTTTGTTTTTAAAAAGTTATTTTTAGGGGCGCCTGGGTGGCACAGTTGTTAAGCGTCTGCCTTCGGCTCAGGGCGTGATCCTGGCGTTCTGGGATCGAGCCCCACATCGGGCTCCTCTGCTATGAGCCTGCTTCTTCCTCTCCCATTCCCCCTGCTTGTGTTCCCTCTCTCGCTGGCTGTCTCTCTCTCTGTCAAATAAATAAATAAAATCTTAAAAAAAAAAAAAGTTATTTTTAGGGGCACCTGGGTGGTTCAGTCAGTTAAGGGATGGACTCTTGATTTCTGCTCAGGTCATGATCTCAAGGTTGTGAGATGCAGCCCTGTGTCAGGCTCTGCACTGGGCGTAAAGCCTGCTTAGGATTCTCTCCCTCTGCTCCTCCCCTCCTCTAAAAAAAAGATATATTTAGAGGTGCCTGGCTGGATCAGTCAGTGGAGCCTGCCACTCTTGATCTCTGGGTCGTGAGTTCAAGCCCCATGTTGCATGTAGAGATTACTTTTTTTAAAAAAAGTTATTTTTAATAACATTATTATGTTAACTTGCACTGAGTTTATTTTTAAATATATTAATAAATATTTAAGTAATTTTCCAGCTCTAACTTCTAAAATGATTGAGTATACATAGATGTAACCCACATTAACAAAAACTTTGGGGGGCGCCTGGGTGGCACAGCGGTTAAGCGTCTGCCTTCGGCTCAGGGCGTGATCCCGGCGTTATGGGATCGAGCCCCACATCAGGCTCTTCTGCTATGAGCCTGCTTCTTCCTCTCCCACTCCCCCTGCTTGTGTTCCCTCTCTCGCTGGCTGTCTCTATCTCTGTTGAATAAATAAATAAAATCTTTAAAAAAAAAAAAAAAACTTTGGGGTCCTGAATTTGTAAGAGTGTAAATGGGTTCTGAGACCAAAAGCTTTTGAGAACTACTACCCTAGAACAACCTCTAAAAATAAAGCAGAGGTACAGGTAATAAATCAAGCATGGAGATAAAATGCAATACTAAACAATACTTAAAAAAAAAAAAAAGGCCAGGAAAAGATGAAAGAAGACACAAAGAACAGATAAACAAATAGAAAACAAGTAATAAGAAGGTTGATTTAAAATCAGCCATGCTGACTGAACTAACACTCAAATTAAAAGACTGAGACTGTAAAACTGGAAAAAAGAAAAGCTGGACTCAATTATATAGCGTCTACAAGACATCCACTTTATTTTATTTTTTTTAGAGAGGGAGGTGGGAGGGGCAAAGGGAGAGAAAGAGGGAGAGAAAATTTTAAGCAGGCTCCACACCCAGCACCTGATCCCCAGGAGAAACGCCATCTCACAACCCTGAGATCATGACCTCAGCTGAAATCAAGGGTCACACTTAACCAACTGGGCCACCCAGGTGCCCCAAGACACCCACTTTAGAACACAAAGATATGGATAGATTAAAAGTAACGAGATTTTAAAAATTGTATCATGCACAGACTAGTGTGCATGGCTACATAAATACAAAATGGAATGGCTACATAAATATGAAACAAAGTAGACTTCCAAAGAGAATATTACTAAGAATGTAAATACTGAATGTTACTAAGAGTAAAAAAAAGTTCATAATGATAAAAGGAGTCAATTTATCAAGAGGATATGATATCCCTAAAAGTGTATGCATCCGATAGCAGAGTTTCAAAATACAAGAGGCAAAAAGTGACAGAAGTGAAGGAGAAACAGGAAAATCCACAATTAGAGTTGGAGATATGAACACTCCTCTTTTAGTTAGAAAATCTGTAAGGATATAGAATTGAACACCACCAGCAACCTACAAAACCTCACTGAAATGTATAGAACACTCCACCAACATCAGAATATACACTTTCAAGTGCACATGGAACATTCACCAAACAGACCATATGCTGGTCTATAAAAATAAGTCTCAGTATATTTAAAAGAATTGAACTCATACTGAGAAGATTCTCTGACCACAATAGAATTAAGCTAGAGATAAGAAGAAGACAGATGAAAACTCCCAAATATTTGGAAATTAAGTAACATACCTTTTTTTAAAATAAAATTATTTATTTATTTATTTATTTGACAAAGAGAGAGAGAGAGATAGCGAGCGAGAGAGCACAAGCAGGGGGAGCATCAGGCAGAGGGAGAGGGAGAAGCAGGCTCCCCGCTGAGCAGAGTGCCTGCCTGACGCAGGGCTTGATCCCAGGACTCTGGGGATCATGACCTGAGCTGAGGGCAGATGCTTAACCAACTGAGTCACCCAGGCACCCCTAAGTAACACACTTCTAAATAACACTTCTAAATAAATAAAGAAGTAATCATAAGGGAAATAAAAATTGCTTTGAGCCAAATGAAAATGAAAATATATCAAAATCTGTGGGATAGCACTAATCAGCACTTAAAGGAAAACCCATGGCTTTAAATGCTTACAGAAGGTGCGCCTGGGTGGCTCAGTTGGTTAAGCATCTGCCTTTGGTTCAGGTCATGATGAGCCCTGCATTGGGGGGGGGGCCCAATTCAGCAGGGAGTCTGCTTCTTCTGCCCCCTCCATGCTCGCTTGCTCTCTCATTCTCTCTCTCAAAATAAAATCTTTAAAAAAAAATGATTACAGAAAATAGAAAGATCTCAGATCAGTGATCTAACCTTCCACATTACAAAACTAGAAGAGCAAATTAAACCCAAAGTAAGTAGAAGAAAAGCAATAACAAAGTGGAGAAAAAAATAAGAATGTAACAGCCAAAAACAATATAGAAATATGAAACCAGAAATTTGCTTTGGGAGCAAAAAATCAGTAAAATTGATAAACCTTTAACTAGATTTTCCAAGAAAAAAAGACAAATTACCAATATAAGAAATGAAACAGTGACCATCACTACAGATCCTACAGTAATTAAAAGAATAATAAAGGAACATTATGAATAATTTTATGCAATAAAATAATAAACTTAGATAAAATGGGCAAATTCCTTTTAAGACACAAATTACTGAAATGTACTCAAAGATAAAGAAATTCTGAAAAAAACCTCCAGGGTTAGATGGCTTCACTGATAAATTCTAGCAAACATTTAAAGGAAGAAATAATACCAGTCCTACATAAACTGAAACAACACTTCCCTACTCATTTTATGAAGCCAGTACTACACCATGATACTTAGAGGACAATACAAGAAAAACTAAAAACCGAAACTCCTTATAAACAAGACATAAAAACTCCTAAAAATACTAGCAAACTTAATTAAGGATAATTCATTAAGGCCAGTGAGTTTATCTGAAGAATGCAAGTTAGCCTAAAAGTCAAAAATCAATAAATGTAACACAACACATTACAGAATAAGTCGAAATACCATATGACCTTCTAAATAAATGCAGAAAATTCAATTGACAAAATTCACCACTCATTCATGATAAAAAACTCTCACCAAACTAAAAACAGAAGGGGAACTTCCTCAACCCAAATATCAACAGAAGGGGAACTTCTTCAAACCTGATAAAGGGTATCTTTGATAAAACTACAGCTAATCATACTTAATGTACTAGAGGTGGTAGCCAGTGCAGCAAGGCATGAAAAAGAAACAAAAGGCCTATAGATTGGAAAGGAAGACATAAACTGTCCTTATTTGGAGATAGTATCATGTTAAGACAGAAAATTCTAAAGGATTTATTAAAACGTTACCAAAAGTATCAAAACCACAATGAGATACCACCTCACACCAGTCAGAATGTCTAGTATCAAAACAACAAAGAAATAACAAGTATTGGTGAGGATGTGGAAAAAAGGGAACCTTTGTGGACTGTTGCTGGGAATGTAAACTAGTGCAGCCGTGATGGAAAACGGTATTGGAGGTTCCTCAAAAAAAATTAAAAACTGACATACCATGTGATCCCTAATTCCACTCATGGGTATTTACCTAACGAAAGCGAAAACACTAATTTGAAAATATATATGCACCCCTATGTTTACTGTAACATTATTTAAATAGCCAAGATATGGAAGCAATCTGTCTATAATAGATGAATGGATAAAGAAGATGTGATACACACACACACACACACCCACTAGGATATTAGTCGACCATAAAAAAGAATGAGTTCTTATCATTTGCAACAACATGGATGGGTCTAGGTGGTATAACACTAAGCGAAATAAGTCAGAGGACAAATATCATATGAGTTCACTTATATGTGGAATCTAAAAAAACAAATGAACAAAAAAACAAAAAAGGCTCAAACAGACTCTTAAACACAGAGAACAAACCGTTGGTTGCCAGCAGAAAGGTGGGTGGGGGAATGGGTGAAATAGATAAAGGAAATTAAGAGGTACAAACTTCCAGTTATAAATAAGTCATGGAGATGAAAAGTACAGCATACAGAATATTGTAAATAATATTTTAATAATATTGTATGGTGACAGATGGTGGTGACCGCTCCTTAAATTATAAAAAAGCACTGAGATACTGATGAATGAATTTAACAAAATATGCGCAAGATCTGTACAATAAAAACTACAAGATGTTACTGACAGAAATTAATGAGGCCATGAATAAATGGAGAAATATATCCTGTTCACAGATTAGAAGGCTCGGTATTGTTACGATGTCAGTTCTCCCCAAACGGATCTATTACAGATTCAACACAATCCCAGTGAAATACCCAACAGGTGTTTTTGAACAAACTGGCAAGCTGACGTTAATTTTTTTAAAAAATTATAGAAATCCAAATAATTTCAAGACTTGCTATACAGTTATAGTGATCAAGACAGTATAAAATTGGTATAAGAATAGACACGTATATCAATGGAACAGAATAGAGAATTCAGAAACCCATGGAAAGGATAATTTTTTCAACAAATGGTGCCAGAGTAACTAGATATGCTTATATAAGAAAGAACCTAAGCCTCTGCAATAGAAAACTCACAATAAATAGTATGATCACTTTGGGAAAATTATACAAACACTATATGACTCAGCAATTCCACTCTTCTAATTATTTACCTTAGAGAAATGAAAACACACATCCATACAAAAACCCATATATGAATGTTCATAGATGCTTTATTCATAACAGCCGAAGACCAGAAGCACAAATGTCTTTCAAAAAGTGACTAAACTATAGTATATTAATACAAGGAAAAATTCAGCAGTAAACTACAGAACTACTGATACACATAACAACATGGATAAATGTGTAAAAATTATTCCAAGTAAAAGAAGCCAAACACAAAAGGACACATATTGCATGATTCCATTTATATGAAACTCTAGAAAAGACAAATCTAATTATAGTGACCAAAAAGAAATCATGCTTTCCCAGTGCAGGAGCCGGGCAGGGACAGAATGACTAAGATGGAGCACAAGGGAAATTTTGGGGATAGCCAGAATGTTCTATCAATCCTGATTGTTGTGATGATTTCACGTGCATAAATTTGTCAAAGCTCAGCAAAATGTACCCTTAAAATGGGTACATTTTATTGCATGTAAAGTATACCTCAGTAAAGTTGATTTTCAAAAAAGGTCAAGGCATACATTCAGAGAAACAGAGATTGACTGCATGAATTTACCTTCTCTTACTCCTAACGTCCCTTACTAAATTACAAAAGAAAGGTCTCAAAATAAATGGTCTCAGCAACCATCTAAAGAAATTAGAAAAAAAGCAAATGAAACTTGAAGTAAGCAGAGAAAAGGACATAATAAATATCAGAATGGAAATCAATGAAATAGAAAATAGAAAAATAGAGAAAAATCAGTAAAACAAAAGCTGGGTTCTTTTTTAAGAAAGTATCACATCATAGTGTTCATAAACTTTTAGCCAGACTGATTAGAAGAAAGAAAACACAAATTACCGATACCAAGAATGGGAAAGATGACATCACTACAGAATACTATATAAAAGGCAGGGCACCTGGGTGGCTCAGTCCGTTAATCATCTGACTCTTGATTTCGGCTGAGGTCATGATCTTGGGGTCATGAGATTGAGCTTCCCTGACCCCATCGGGCTCTGTGCTCAGAGCAGAGTCTACTGGGATTCTCTCCTCCCTTTCCCCCCTCCCTGCTTGCATGCTGGTTCTCTCTAAATAAATAAATAAAAATCTTTAAAATAAACAAATAAACATAAATAAATAAAAGGCTAATAAGGAAATGTTATTAACTTCATGCTAATAAATTTAACAACTTAGATGAAATGGTCAAATTCCTTGAAAGACTATCAAAGCTTACCCCAAAAGAGATACCAATTCTATACAAACTCTTCCAGAAAATTTGAAGAGGTAGAAATACTTCCCCATTCATCCTGTGAGGCCAACATTACTCTGATACCAAGACCAGATCAAGAAATTACAAGTATAGACCAATATCCCTTATTAAGGCAGATGCAAAAATGCATAATAAAATTTTAGCACATCAACCCAATGCTATTACTTTACAAGGATAATACTTTAAGACCAAGTGCAGAATGCATTAGGATCAGAAATGCTAGACTGGCTTAACACTGGAAAATCAAATAATATAATTCTCTAATTAATGGACTTTTTTTTAAAAAGATTTTATTTATTTATTCAACAGAGATAGAGACAGCCAGCGAGAGAGGGAACACAAGCAGGGGGAGTGGGAGAGAAAGAAGCAGGCTCATAGCGGAGGAGCCTGATGTGGGGCTCGATCCCGTAATGCCGGGATCACGCCCTGAGCCGAAGGCAGACGCTTAACCGCTGTGCCACCCAGGCGCCCCTCTCTAATTAATGGACTTTAAAAAACACAGTAACACTGTACGATCATCTCAACAGATGCATAAAGTATTTGACAAAATCCAACATCCATTTCTAATGAAACTCTCAACAAGCTTTAAGTAGGAGAGAACATTGTAAAGTTGATAAAAGGTATCTAGGAGATACAGCTAACATAATAGTTAACATAGTAGTGAAAGACTAAATGCTTTCCTCCTAAGATCAGGAACAAGTTACTTGTATTACTTGTATTCAACATTGTACTGGAGGTTCAAGCCAGTGCAATATGGCAAAAAGTAAATAAAAGGTATCCAAATTGGAAAGGAACAAGTAAAAATGTGTTTATTTGCTGATGACATGATCATAGATATAGAAACTGATGTGATCTACAAAAAAAGGTACCAAAACTAACAAATGAATTTGTTAGCAAGGCTGCAGAATATAAGGTCAATGTACAAAAATCACCTGAATTTCTACACACTGGCAACGAACAATCCTTTTTAAGGATGGGAGCATTTGGAATTCATACACTGCTGGTGAGAATATAAAATAGTACAATCACTTTGGAAAAGTTTGGTGGTTTGGGTGTTTTTTTTTTTTAAAGATTTATTTATTTGAGAAAGAAAGAGAGCATGCATGAGTGGGGGGAGGGGCAGAGGGAGAAAATTTCAATCACTCCCCACTGAGCACGGAGCCCAACACAGGACTCAATCTCACAACCCTGAGATAGTGACCTGAGCTGAAATCAAGAGTTGGAGGTTTAACTGATTTAGCCACCCGGGTGCCCCAGAGTTTGGTAGTTTCTTAATAAATTAAACATACATCTACTATATGTCTCAGTCATTTTACCCCTGGATTTTTACTCAAGAAAAGTGAAAGCATATCCATACAAAGATTTGTACATGAATATTCTTAACAGCTTTATTTGTAATAGCCAAAATTTGGAAACAACCCAAATGCCCATCAATAGATGAATGGGTAAACAAATTGTCGTATATTTCTATAATGGAATACTACTCAGCAACAAAAAGGAGTAAACTATCTACAAAATGAATTTCAAAATAATTATGCTTTGAGAAAGAAGCTACTATATATACTGTATGATTCCATTGACATAAAGTTCTAGAAATTACAAACTATAGTGACAGCAGATCAGTGGTTGCCTGGGAATTGAAGAGGCAAGGAAAGGCAGAAAGGAGGAATTACAAAGAGGCAGAAAGAAACTTTGTGGTGTGGTATATTTATCTCAATTGCAGTGAGTTTCATGGGTGAATAGAAATATCAAAACTCAACAAGTTGTATATGTTAACTTTGTGTAGTTTACTGTATTTGAATTATTACTCAAAAAAGAAGAAAATCGGGGCACCTGGGTGACTCAGTTGATTAAGCGACTGCCTTCGACTCAGGTCATGATCTCAGTGTCCTGGGATCGAGTCCCGCATCAGGCTCCCTGCTCAGCATGGAGCCTACTTCTCCCCCCTACTCTTGTGAGCTCTCTCCACCACCCCCCAAATAAATAAATAAATAAAATCTTTTTTAAAAAGAGAGAGAGAGAAAATCTTGAGATAAGCAATTAGTTCACAAAATAAGAACATAATATGCAAAGGGAACAAAACAGGAAAAAAACTCTTAGAAATCAGAAATGTGAATATGAAAGTAAAGAAGTCAATAAGAAGAAAATGTCCCAGCCAGTGGAATAATTTGCATAAAATAATGGATAAAGAGAAGACTAAGAACTTCCAGAGAGAAAAAGACAGGTTACATTAAAAGGAATAAAAATTAAATTAATAACAGACTTGTTTAACAAGAACATTAGATGTATGCCTTCAAAATTCTGAGGAAAAATGAGTTTGAATTTAGAATTCTATACCAAACTACCAACCAAGTATGAAGATAAAGATGTTTTCAGATACGGAAGGGCCGCCCAAATTTATCTATCACACTTTCTTAGAAATTCTCAAAGAGTGTGCTCCATTAAAACAGATCAAGAGGAAGAAAGGGGGATCCAGGAGGGCAGCAAAGGGAAACACTAGGATGATAGTGCTGCAGCAAGGCTAGAGAACAAGCGGTACAGATTGGAGCAGAACACAAGGCTCTAGGAAGGTCTCCAGAAAAAAATTTTTAAAGGAATTGATAGATTACTGGGTATGTCTGACCATTTGGGGGGAGGGCCATGACACAGACACACAGACAACATAGATAAGGATAAAAGATGCATTTGTAAAGAAAAAATTAAGAATAAATTAATTCGTAGTTTAAAATATAAGTGAAGTAATTAACCACTCCAGAAAAACGAATGATTCAAGAAAATGAAACCACAGGATACTATCTGACTTCGCAGTGAGTGATATTTACTTGGCTGTAATACCAACAATTATGGATATAACAACCACTTAGGGCAACTATTACCAGAAAACAGAAAATAACAAGTGTTGGTGGGGATGTAGAGAAACTGGAACGCTTGTAGACTACCAGTGGGGTTGTAAAATAGTACAACCACTGTGTCAAACAGTAAAGAGGTTCCTCAAAAAATTCAAAGTAGAACTACAATACTTCGGGGTACATATCCAAAAGACCTGAAAACAGGGTCTTGAGGAGATAGATATCTCTAGCAGGTGTGCACCCACATTCATAGGAGTATCATTCACAACAGCCAAGAGGTGGAAGCAACTCAAATGTCCACTGAAGGATACATGGATAAACAAACTGGTATATACATATAATGGGATATTACTCAGCCATAAAAAGGAAAGAAATTCTGGCACATGCTACAACACAGATGAACCTTAAGGACATTATGCTAAATGAAATAAGCCCATCACAAAAAGAAAAATACTGTTTGATTCCACTTATTTGAGGGATCTAAAATAGGCAGATTCATAGAAACAGAAAGTAGCATGGTGGTTACCAGGGACTACTGGGAAGGGAAAAAGGCTAGTTGTTTTTTAATGGTTTGCATAGAGTTTGAGATTTGCAAGTTAATGTGAATAAACTTAACACAACTGAACTGCACACTTAAAAATGATTTAATTGGTGAATTTTATGTTATTTTGCTACCACAATTAAGAAAAAAAAAAAGATTAATGGGATCACGTCAGTAGACAAAGGAACCCACCCGAAGGAAGGAGTTCTCATTGGTCAAACTGGAGACAAAAAGAGCATCAATAAAATAATGACTATTATCAACTATAACACATTAATTTTTAAAAATCTATGAGGTAATAGTGATACTAAAAAAATCTTCATAGAAGAATGGTAGGTAATCATTGTAAAAGAAATGACATATTTAGAAAATGACCACTTTCTATACAGCTCTCTGTATAGTAGCTGATTTAGGTAAGGATCATCAATGAATGATAAAATAAGTAACAACTGCTGTGGAACAGGATATTCAAATGATACTGAAGCAACACCCCACAGATGACTTACTAATTACAAAGGGGAAAATGTGCCTTACAATGGAGATGTGGCAATTAACACTTTATTTTTTTAAAGATTTTATTTATTTATTTGACAGAGAGAATGAGCAAGCAAGAGAACACAAGCAGGGGAAGTGGCAGGCAGAGGAGGAGGGAGAAGCAGGCTCCCCATTGAGCAGGGAGCTGGACAAGGCGCTAAATCCCAGGACCCTAGGGTCATGACTTGAGCCAAAGATAGATGCTTAACTGATTGAGCCACCCAGGCGCTCCATGGCAGTTAACAGTTTAACAAAGTAATCAAACAGCATCACTATTTGAACACCCGTCATTACATGGCCCCCTAATCTGATACAGGATGAATATACAACAGTACCTAGGAATTATACCAGCCAAAAATGCTTTCTCTGAGTCTAATCCCTCCTCTAGATCCAACTTCCAGTTTATAGGAAATACAGGGGGATAGAGGAACAAGTTAAATGACACCACAGGGAAACAATCAGACACAAATCAGAATGTGAGACAATCTACAAAACAAGTGACCTAGATTAAGAGAGACTAAGGAGACAATAATTAAACACGTGAACCTTGATTAGATCCTGTTTGAACAATTTACAAGAAAACATTTTTGGGACAACTGGGGAAACTGGAATATAAATTAGATATTAGATGATTTTTAAAAATTACAATTAAATATATATTTCCAAAAAACATAAAAAATATTTAACCTCACTAATTATTAAAACAAAATATGTTAAAATTTACCTATCAAGTTGGTGACAATAAAAGTTAATACAATTTTGGGGGGCAGGACAATCTGGTAACATGTAACAGAGGTTTTTAAAATATTTATATACTTTACCCAGCAATTCCACTTCTAGGTATTCATCCTATAGAAATAAGAGTTGTACATAAATATTTATTGACCAGAATGTTCACTGCAGCATTACTAATGAAAATGGGCACAACTTAATTATCCAAGATGGAATAATAAATTATATAATACTTTGTAATCATTAAAAATCTTGAGATATTTAACATGAAAAGGTCCTTAGAATACATTAAGTATTTGGAAGGTAATAATTATTTTTTGTGATCCCAGAGGGCAGAACTAGAAACTAGCACTGGAAACTACAGGGAAGCAGAGTTTGGCTCAATGTAAAGAATAACTTTTTTAAGAATTAGAATTTTTTATGCAATGTATGGCCTGCTTCATGATTTAATGAGTTTTGCATTATTAGAATTCTAAGCAAAGGCTGAATGGTCATTTGGCAAAGATATATAGAACAGATTTATATGTTAGGAGATTAAAGAGAAGATCTTAATGATCCTTTTCTACTCTAAGAACTTATAATTCCATATAAAGTTTTCCATGAGCTGGAACATCAGGAAGAAGCTGCTGGTATTTCTTTCTAAATGCTATTAGAGACTCATGTGCCATTAAACTAAAAAGAGATCATACTAGAAAATTGAAGTTGAAGGATGATTTACATTATCATATTCTGTACCAATAACATACACATTATTGATTAAGTGAAAGATGATGAACCCAATGGAAAGGATTCAAACTGAATTGGCAGGAACTACATTTGAATCTACTAATTTTAATTTCTCTGTATCTAATAAAGAACTTGAACAGTTATACTTTTCCAAGGTAACACAGCACTACACGTATCAAAAAGGACAGGAGGCACTATATGCTTCCTCTGTTTGCTTCTGGCTGCTCTTTACTTCATATATAAATAGAGGAGCAAAGAAATATGTCCCCCCCACACTCCTCTGCGATATATAATCTTTAAACTCTGGATGCACGAATAGCGGGCAGTGGGAAGGAACACAAGAACACTGTATCACACTGGGTTCCCAGAAAGCAGAAGCAAGCACTGGAGGCCTGTAAAATTTTTAGAATAACTGGTGACATTGACAATTCTTAGATGTCAAAAAGGAACCCCCTAAAAGATGCACTTTAAAAAAAAATAACTTCTTACTATGGATATTTTTTCAAATACACACAAAGTAGAAACTAACATAATGAACCGACACTATCACTCAGCTTCATTCGCCAACATTTTGTTAAAGCTGTTTCCTTTAATTTTCCAGGGTTTTGGCTTTTTTTTTTTTCTTCAAGATTTGAAAACAAACACCTGACATCATACTATTCTACCTATAAAAACTTCAGTTTGAAAGGATACCCTTTCTTACGAATAATATCAAGTATTCAATAAATGTCGGTGGCTATGGCTAGGTACTGTTCTATGCTTTACATTTGTACTTAAATTTTCATATATGCTAAACCTCATTATTAAACACATTTTGCACATGAGAAAACTGAGTTTTTATTGGCTCAAGGTCACACAGCAAGTAAGCGTGGACCTAGGGTACGAAACCAGAGGCTACCTCTAGACTACACTTTACTTTCCCAACTACCGAAGTATGCTGTCTTTCCTCTATATGCATTATTCTAGTTGTTCCTCGTGGGGTATAGATTGTGATAAAGTGGGAGAGGGACTGCTGAATGGGAAAGAGACTGGAAAAGATGCTACAAACATGAGCAGCTGCTCACTGCTTTTCTTGCGAAATTTGCTTTTCTAAATGCCCCAAATGAGAAAGGAAAATATAATTGGATATCATCAGTCTGAATTGCCTAGGACATAAGAAAGTCACTTCACAGAGGGAAAAGCAATGTTCAAGTCTCTTCCACAGAGGTTAAATATATACAAACTTCTTTTAATCTACCCCTCCAATCAATGACCCGGTTGAAGGGGGTCCAGGCAAGTGGGAGAGGAGTGTCTCTAGTTCCACCAGACCTTTAAAATAGTTCAAACAAAGACAGCTCACAAGCAGAGGGCTGAGCAATCAGTACAAGTAGCACTTGAATGTTTAATGAAATCTTTGACTAAAAAATAAAAGGACCTGGAATAAAAAATTCTTCTGGCCGATGTATTTCTAAAACTACTAAATAATTAAAGATTCGTAAAGAAAGGGGAGTCTCCTCTTTAGCCAAAAGCTCCCCTAAAACTCTTCCTAGTGATTTATGACAGATCTTCAAGTAACAGAATTATCTTCCCCATGGAGCCTACCTAGGGCATCGTCTTCCCCATCTTCCACTTTTCCCAAACACAAACAGAAGTGCTCCTTCCTTGCTCCTCGTGCACTTTATACATAATTCTATTAGAATTATATCTCTATTGATTAGCTATATTCTAATCAATATTGTGGTGTAATTATCTCTTCCTTCTCTAAGCTATCAATTCCTAGAGAGCCAGGACCCTACTTTGGTCCTCCGTACATTTCCAATCCCTAACCTTCAAACCACTGAAAGTAGTTGAGAAAGGTTTGCTAAATGAACAAAGAAGCTGAAGACGACAGAATATGGAGCAATCTTTTTGAGAAGGAATCTTTTTATCAGTACCTCTCTAATCTTAGCACCTTCATTATAGCCCACAAGTTCCGCTCCCTTTAAGAGTCTTCCCAACAGCTACTAGTCCAGGATGCATAATAACAGAGACAATAATCTCTCCAGGGCTGGAGAAAGAATCGTCACTTTGGTTTGTAAGAGTTTTTAGGGAACCAGGGAGAACTCAGCTTGAAGAATTTGGACGGTAGTCAAAACCTTTTAAGAGCTTTTATTCAAATATAAAGATGCAGAAAGGTATTTGAAATGCTTGCTTTTTACACTTAAATGCTAAAGGAAATAGGGAAAAGAAATAATTCTATATAAAAAACTAATGATTACTAAGCAGCCCCTGGTCATCCACTTCATTTTTCAAACAAAAAATTCCCTATCTAAAGACTAAGGGTCTGGTTACAGACCTCGACAATGGGGGAGGCACTCTTCATATACTGCTATGAGTCTCCTTGGATTCCGCTCTAATACTGGCTAGCCAAACCACTTAGGATCTTATTTGGTTAGGCAATCCCTTCAAGTAAAAATCTTTGGGTAAGAAAGTTACCTCTCTCATCAATTTGAGAAAACTCAAAATAATCTCCCAGTTTAATCTGTACTACACCGGAAAAAAAAAAAATCCCATCACATCTTTTACATGCCACTCTTTGGCTACCATGTTACCTTGGTTAGTGTCCTTCGGGTGTTCTATATGAGCAATGACTTCCTTGAGATAACTTTCCTTCTGCTTTTCTAGATCTGATTGTGAAGACGTCGGAACATTAGTCCTTGAACAAAGCAAACCAGAAGGAGGAAAAACAGTCCATTAGAACCATGAGTATAGTGCTTTGTAGAGAGAAGTCAAATATTGCTGATCAGTAAGAATAACTAACTTTTGGAAGCAAAATACTCTTTAAAGATCCAGTGACAGAAGACAGTATTAGTCACGTAGTATAAAGCTGAAATCAAGTATGGAAGTAAGAAAAAAAGGAAGATGAGAAATAGATACAAACTCCTGTTAATAAGGCGTAAGAAAGTAAAGATTCCCCAGTCCCTAGAGAAAGAAAGCACTTGTTGAGTAATTCAAGGTTAATCAGGACATAGCTAACTTGATAGAGCCACAGAAAAACTGTATGAGATAAAGACCAAAAAGAACCAGCTGGATGTGGCAATTATAACACTGGTGACCTTGGCAAGAACAATGTCTGGCCCTTGCTCATCCTGACTGCACTGATAATTGCAGAGTCAGTGGATGAGAATATTGAGATAATAAGTACATTAACTGTCTCAAGTAGCCTGACTTGGCTCGTTAGTATAATTTCCACTGTAACTAAGCCATAAAGTTACCCTCAATTATGCAACAAAACAAAAAACCAAAAAACTGGAGTTAGGGATAGTAGTCAAAGGAGACTTTCGCCTTATTTTTAATATATTAAAAAAAATTTAAAGCAGTGAGGCACCTGGGTGGCTCAGTCAGTTAACCATCTGCCTTTGGCTTGGGTCATGATCCCAGAGTCCTGGGATGGAGCCCTTCGTTGGGCTCCCTGCTCAGCGGCGAGTCGGCTTCTCCCTCTCCCTCTGACTGCCGCTCCCCCTGCTTGTGCACTCGTGCTCTTTCTCTCTCTGTCGAATAAATAAATAAAAGCTTAAAAAATATATAAAAATAAATTTTAAAAATAAAAAATTTAAAGCAGAAAAATTTTAGTATCTGTGTAATCAAAAAAATTTTTTTAATCTCACTGTAAGGAAGCCAATCTGACTCAACCTAAAAAATGGCTTTGCTAATTGAGAAGGCCCATGTAGAGACACTGCCATCTCCTGGCAACAAGAGAATAGATTGAAAAGGTGACCCAAATCTGTAACCTCCACTAGAATTTTTCCCCAAGGACAGCTGCATTCAAGTTGGGAGAGATGACAAAAAGGATTTTCTATATAATTGTATTTTAATATTTGTGTTAAAATTATTCTAACCTCCTGTCATATCTGTGACCAGGCTTGCCGATGCACAGGAAAAGAAATCTTACATTTATATAGTGTTTTCACTAATAGGTCTTTTTTACTCCCAAAATAACCTTGTGCGGCAGCAGAGAAGGCATCATTAGCCTCATTTTGTTGACAAATAAACTGAAGTCCCAGATCATTTGACTTGCCCAAGGTCACACAGCTACATGTTACCGGTCCCGGAACTTGAACGTATGCTTACACCTGGTGCATAGCTTTACTCCACACTAAGGGGGAACTGAGGAGGGGAAGAAAGAAATTGAAGAAAACCAAAGAAACCAGTATATTATCATACTGTTACCTTCTTTTGGCTTGAAGAACAGGAATGACTTTGCCTAGTCTTCTCTCATTGACTTTCAGCTTCCCCGAATCCTTGTTAAGAACATCCTGCTTTCGTTCAGAGCAGAAGGAAAGACAATTATAGGGAAAAAGCTGAAAACACTATTTATGGACATATTTTTAATAAAGGCTACAGAGGCATATTCCCGAACCCTCCTGTGTACCAGGCACTATGACAGATACTTTAAATGAGACTGTGACTGTACTTTTAAGGAAAAGAAAGAAACCCTAAGTGGTATGCCCATTTGATAGATGGAATCAGGCTCAAAACGGTTAGGTAAATTGCCCAAGATTTTTCAGCTTTTCAGTGGCTGATCAGGTGCTGTATCTCATGGCAACCAAAGATTGAGACTTAAGCTAAAACCCAAAGAAAGTAAAAATAATAGTAAAAGCATCACTATCTTAATTATTCAATAAGAAGTAATTTAATATTATATACCAGTTCCTATATATACATTATTTCATTAATCCTTACTGTACTGTGAAGTATTATTCAGTACAATTCATAGATAAGAAACAGGAGGAAAAAGAGAGGCTAAATAATTTTCCAAGGGCACAGTTCTAGTTAGGATTCAAATCCCAATTTGTTTGATGAATACAAAGCTCTGCTATACAGCTTCTGAATGAAAATAATTTTTCTCTTTATCTTGAAAAAATATACTTACTTTGTTTGATGAACTGGAAACAACCGGAAACCTCACTTCACAATTTGACTTATGTAATTCATTTTTCCAGGATGACCCCGTGTTAGGAGTCTCTGAGTGGTCCAAGATCTGAGATAATACAGGTGTAGGTCTCTTACTGTCTGGTATATTTTTATCAGACACAGTTTGTTCAAAGTCATTGTCTGAAGGAGAAGAGAGTGGAGGCACATCCCAAGCAGAATGACTGGGACTGATCCCTTCAGACTCAGTGCAGAGTTTGCTCTCATTTGGGCTAAGACCATCTTTTCTCATCTCTTCCCCAAGGGACGAGGGTTTTTCGGTATCTTTGGATGAATCGGTCTTGTCCTTATCGAGCACAGCATCACAAACTGTTGGATCAAATGGTGTAACAACTGTTATTTTTATAAGATTTTTTTCTAGTGCAAAGTGTCTGTTTAATGGTTTAGTAGGAGTTGGTCCATGACCAACTGATGTACTTAGTTGAGGTAGTTTTAAGAGGCCAGGGGTCTCAGCTACTGGTCCCAAGCTGCACAATGAATTTTTCTCTTGGGAAGTGTCAAATAGAATCTGACTCCCTTGCCCTCCCTTCTCAACACTCCTGCTATCATCTTTAAAGTCATCATCCTTCAAGAGCTCCTGAATATCTTCCTCTGTGAAACTGAAATGGCCATCATCCTCTTCTCCCTCAGACAGATCTAGTAAGGAGTCATCCAATCCATCTTCATCCAAGGAACCCCAAGAAAATGGTGCATTGTCTTTAGGCAAGAGAGAAGATCCAGAAGACCGTTCAGAGGGCACTAGTGAGCACGTCATATCTAGAAAAATAAGAGGCAATTTCCCTGAGGAACAGGAAGTACCCCTATATCAACTTCTTTCTGTTCTACAGCGGTGGTGTCCTGATATTTCGAATTCTTTGCACTGTGACTTATAACATTAGAAATAATTTTAAGATATTTAACCTTACCAGAATCATGGAAATAAACATTATAACAGTGACATACTTTTTTTTGTATGAAATTTTGAAAATTTTGAAATTCTGAATTTTGAAAATTTCTGACATAATTTTCTAGTGAAAATTAAGATGCCATAATATCTAAGTTGATAAGGACAGAGGAAACAAGCATCCTCACACACCATCAGTATAAGAGTGTAAGTCAGCACAATATTTTGTAGAGAGCAATTTGCAATACCATTTGATCCCACAATTTCAATTCTGTGAATATTTCCTGCAGCAGTACCTATCCAAATGCACATGGATACATTTATAAGGATGTTCAAAGCAGCATTATTCAAAATAGCCAAATATTGGAGACAACCTGAATGTGCATCACCAGAACTGCTCAGTGAAATCATGGTACATTCATTCTATGGAATACTTTACAACTATTTAAAAACATAATGAAGCGGATCAGTATATACTATCATGGAATGATATCCACAACATACAAATAAAGCAAGTATGTATTATGTGAAATGTTTGGATTCTCACAGTTTATACTTTAAAAAAAACAAATGTATAACTTCTGAAATTAAAAAAAAAAAACAACTTTAAGATTATAAGAATTGTCTTCCATACTGTGTGGAGCTGCTGGTGTGATCTCTTTGCCACGAGACCAAATGGAAAAAGGTTTCAGCTCCCGCTAGCTGTTCCTTTCAGGAGACTTGTCAAAATGATTGACTCCCACCTTCCTGCAGGCACAAAGAAAATTAGAGGATCTTCTCATCACTTTCAACTCTGCTAATTACAAAGTCAAGTGTATTATGCTTTAAGGTGCTCCATCTATTAATTTTGATCTTGATTTTTTTTTAAATACCGGAAAGTTGGATTCTGAGTCAAGAACATCAAAGAAAAACCTTTAGAGGAAAAATTATGCAACTAAGGAACTAGTTTTGTTCCTCCCAACAATTTTGTACTTTCTTAAGAATATCATTTGCTCCAGTAAGATGAATACTGGCTTGAGAATACTGAGACCTTGCTTGTAGTCCTGGTTCTGTCACTAACCAGCTGTAATAATTTGGATAAGGCACTTAACCATTTGGACTTGTTTCCTCATTTATAAAATGGGGACAGAATGGAGAAGGGGTATGAGGCAACGTCTAAGATTCCACCAAGATCTATAAGTTAATCATGATCACACATGCCAAAGTCTCATTTTCAATTTATATATAAATGCAAAGAACAGGTCCAGAAAAATATAAACACAAAACTGATGACTGTTATAACCTATAAGCAAACTGAGAGACGTCAAGGGAAGACTTCAGTGTCATTCCACTTTTCTACTTGAATATTTGTATATTGCTTATATAATTAAAACCTAGCTTTTAAACAGTCAGTGATGGACCCAACTATTTTCTAGATAAGGTGATAAAAACGTATATTTCACAGATCATGTCAACATCTGAGAAGCTGTAAGAAATGCTTAAACACTGAAGTCAATAATTTGGAAAATTCCTCATTAGCCTTCTAACTGTGAATTTCCCCCCCACCCCACTTTCCTTCCACATCTTGAATTTTAGCTTTAGTTCACGCATTCTTTCAGAAAATATTTTCTGAGCAACTATCATCACAAAGCACTGAGAAAGGTAACATGTTTCTATATGACTTGCTAAAAAATAAACATATGGTTTCCATCCTTAAAGAATGTATAATTCGGGCACCTGGGTGGCTCAGTCAGTTAAGTATCCAACTCTTGATTTTGGCTCAGGTCTTGATCTCACGGTCGTGAGTTTGAGCCCCACATTGGACTCCACGCTGGGCGTGGAACCTGCTTAAAAAAAAAAAATGTATAATCCTCTTAGGGAGATAAATTGAAAGTTATGCACCAATATGAGAAAATATAAAATGGTATGGACAATAAAGTACTAGAAAAAGAGAAGGAAAGGAGAGGATTACAGAATTTAGAGTTAGAATGGGTTTACATAATGTACAACATGGTGACTATATTAACAATACTGTATTTTATATTTGAAAGTTGCTAAGAGAGTAGGTTTTAAAAGTTCTCATCATGAGAAAAAAATTGTAACTATGTGAGGTGATACATGTGAACTATCCTTATTGTGGTAATCATTTAGTAATATGTACATTTATCATTACATCATACGCCTTAAACTAATACACTCTATCAATTGTATCTCAGTAAAACGGGGGGGGGAGATAAAATTTTTTAAAAAGAAGAAGCTTAGTTAAATTTACTCATAAATGATGTGATAGCAAGAAATACTAAGTACCAATTACAAGCCAGGCACTGTGAAACATATTTTAAAACTTCTAATTTAACTTCTCAACATAACTCTGTAACATAGACCCTGCCAAATAAACTAAGCTTTCTGTTTTATTTAAACTTAGGGCTGCTAAGACTTTTTATCTTATTTTACCAATATTCCAGCATTGTTATGAGAAAGTTCCAGGCACTGCAGGCATTGAAGCAGTGAAGAGAAAAGTAATTTTCTCTGCCGAGTGATTGGGTTATTTTATATTGTTTCTTTAGGCTGCAGTAAGAAAAAGTTTACTTAAAGTTTGTAGATGTCAAGCACAAGTATCACAGGAACTGAGGGTAAGCAGCTATATTTCTGAGATGCCCTTTCTCAGCCACTATCTCCACTCTCACTCAAACTGCTTCCAAAGGGTCTAGTTCAAACAGCTGGCATGACCAAATGAAGAGTTCAATAAATGTTCACTCTTGGGAACTAACGTGAGAGGCGTTAAGTAACTTAACCAAGCACACAGACCTAATAATGCTAGGACAAGGATCTAGACGCAGGTCTAATTCCAAAGGTAATGTCTTTTCTGCTACCCGTCATAGATTTGCCCAGGGTGGGTCAACAAATGGCGGAGTCTTCCTAATTTCAGCACACTCTCTAATATACTATGAAAGATAAAGATACTGAAGAGGGCTTTTGATCCCTTGGCAAAAATAATTTAAACCACTTTATTACACACAGGCTTCCCTTGACTTCCCAGGTAGAATAGAACATGAGAAATACCCATGAATGTGGCCACATCTCACTGGAAGAAAAACATCATTACTTGGAAACTTGACTGTGCACACACAGGACCAATATCCTTCACAACAACTGAAAGCATCAATCCCTATACCACATGACATCCACAGACACAGAGCTCGCTCTTCTGAGCTTCTTTCAGAGAATGTTCCAGGGTGTTTAGGAGCGAAAGCACGCAAAATAATACTATATATATATATATATACACACACACATACACACACACATAAGTACATGTATATGTATGTATATATGTGTGTGATATATGTACATGTATGTATATGTATATACACATGTGTATATATGTATATACACGTACATATATATAATTTTAACTTGCACAAGTCATTCTCTCTACAATTTTATTTCCTCATTTTAAAAAATGCTTTTTATTACACATAACTTACAACACACACAAAAATAACAACAGTATAAGAAGCCCTCACATACCCACCACAGCCCCAACAACTACCAACCCATAGCAAACGTTATCCCATCCACTCCCCCACTTTACCAGATTATTCTGTTGTTTTGTTTTGTTTTTAAAGATTTTATTTATTTACTTTGACACAGAAAAAGACCCCCTCTGAGTCCTCGGATTCAGCCTGCCTACATCGATAAAATAAAGCTGAATGCCGTGCATAATGACATCATTGTTACTTCCTATAAATTTTATACGCTTAAAATATTTAATAATAAAAATATTTTTAAATTAAGAAGTCAGTAGAGAAAGACAATGACTACATTCTGTAGTTTCAAATGTCCTCTCCTACACAACAGAGACCATCACAGTCGCTACCTCATAGTGTTGTTGCCAGAATTAAAGGAGACCATGAACATAATGCACATCAAGTACTACCAACAAGCACGATGGAAAAGCTCGGTAAGTAGTGGCTATAGTTTCTATTTCATCCCATCATCACCTCCCTGACTCCTAAGAGTCTTAACAAAGCCTAGGAATGGTAGGAAAGAATGCTAATCTAGTTGAGAACATCCCCTAGGTCCTTGCTTGTTAAGAAATTATCTAGTATACTCAAATCTCTTCTAGTTTAACGGAGCGTCCGCTGAATTAATTAAAGACCATGCTGCGTGGACATCTGAAATATCAGGCAAATCCTTCAAATTAATGGTTACTGAAGTATCCTGTATAGAGCAACTGAACTAAAATTCAGAGACCTCACAAGTCACTTAAAGTCTCTGAACCTCAATTCAGATAACATTTATCTGAAAAATGGGGGATACAATTATACGCCGTTAACTTCAAACATGAGGATCAAATGAGGCGATGTTTATGAAAGCACTCCAAACCTAAAAACCCTATACTAATTAAAGTTGATATTTTATGAATTTGCAAGAGGGAGGAAATCTCAGATAAAATTAAGGTCTAAAGTGAATGTCCAAAAGACATTCACTTAGCACTTCTCTGTCTGCCATTCTACCATTAACTGCTTTTCTTGGCACTTGCTCTGTAAGTTCCACCTAAAATGAGAATCTCTTTATCTTTAAGGGAAGAATATTTTCCCCATCTCCCAAGTCTATCTCATAATTCCTCTGGTTCCCCATCCCTCCTGTGACCCTATTCTGTCCTTCCCCATCTCTCTCACCTGTCCACCCCCTTCTTCACACTTCAGTTTACCACCCCCTCGCTCTGTTCTCTAACCACCTAGCTGCAACCTCAGAAACTGGTTCCCTTGCTATTTTTATCGTACCTAAGAAAACCTATTGCCTTAGAGCACAAAGCCTTATTTTTATTCAGGCCACTAAAATTGCAACACCAGACACAACCCCATATTATCCTCTTTCAAGGTTCTAAAACCAAGGCCATTACCAAGCTAGATCTGATAGGCATGGCCAAGGGCAAAGATTATTTCCAAGGGACAGGCCTTTGATTTCCAACCTTCCCCATAGGCAATAGGTGTGCAGCACACAGCACAAAAGGCCCTCTCTAGGCTTTATCACTCCATAAAATGGGCATAACAGTTAAAATCAAAGTGAACTGAAATTATCTGTAAGAATTCTGCAACTTCCTTTGAAGTAAATGGAAATACTGTAGGACAGAAAAACAACCCAGGGCTGGAAATCTGTTTTAGGTTAACATTTCACTAGATATGGATTCCAGGATTCTCATCCCACAGGGGCACAGAAACTATTACTAAGCTGCAGCAACAGGTTTCTTTTTAAAAAGAAAATATTTTTAAGATAATTTAGACAGGGGGCGCCTGGGTGGCACAGCGGTTAAGCGTCTGCCTTTGGCTCAGGGCGTGATCCCGGCGTTATGGGATCGAGCCCCACGTCAGGCTCCTCTGCTATGAGCCTGCTTCTTCCTCTCCCACTCCCCCTGCTTGTGTTCCCTCTCTCGCTGGCTGTCTCTATCTCTGTCAAATAAACAAATAAAATATTTAAAAAAAAAAAAAGATAATTTAGACAGGATAGCTAAAGCTTGCAGCCTCTAACAAACCCACAAGAAATTGGAGATCAGCAGGTAGGCAATTCAATCACTTCTTTCCCCTCTCCGGGGCCCATCCTGCGATGCCAGCTGCCTTCCCTCCCGCCCAGGAAGGAACTGGTGGCACCTCCAGTCCCGAGAGCCAGGAGGAAGCAGGTAGTTCGTAGACTACTGCTTGGGCTGCCCCCTGTTCTCCCCCAGAAGTGCGACGGCCTCAGCACGGCATCGCCCTCGGGGCTGGGCCTTCGCACTGCCCTCCTCCCTCCCCCGAAAACACCGAGAATTCCCGCCTCCCCGCGGAAGGCGGGAGAAGCGCGGACTGGCTCCCCGCCCCTCCCCCCGCAAGGGGCCAAACCGACCCCTCAGCAGACCTGCGCGGTGCACCGCTCACCTGGAGGGTAGCCACCCACACCCACACCCGCACCTCGGTAGGACCGAGGCCCAGCCAGCCCGAGGGGTGGGTCATCCTCTCCCTCCCCCACCCGCAAGGCGCGGCGGGAAGATCTTCCCTAGCAACAGCCTCCCCCCCAAGTGGGGCAGAGGCAGCGGTACCCCCAACCCACCTAACACACCCATCCTCCCCCACCCCTACTGGGCAGGGAGACTGACAGAGCTCCCCGCCTCACAGGTGACCCGACGGCCTCCCTCTTCCGCAGCAGGGTGAGGAGCATCTACCGCCCGCCGACGTGGGGGTGGGGCGCAGGGACACTCCCCCTCCCGCCGCCATCACCTCAGGAACGACAACCAGCCCTCTCCCAGCAGGGCGAAGGCCTCCCAACCCTTCGACGGGGGGGACGGGCATGTATGGCCCCCTAGAGAAGCAACAGGCGCCCCCATCCCCCTTCCGGCCGGGAACGCAGACCCCCTCATCCCTCCCGCTCTTCACCTCCGGAAGCGAGGCCGAAGCCTGGGCGAACGACTGCGCCTCACTCCGCCCCCTGCGCCATTTTATCGCCCCCTCCCCGACCTCCCCCACCCCGAGGCAGCCAGGCCAGCGCGAGGGGGAGGGCAAACAGACAGTGATTGGCAGGAAGCCGCCCCGCCCCTCAGGGGGTTGTGCCCCGCGCAGACGCCGCAACCCCGCCCTCCGTACCGCCTAGCCTGCCTACTGGCTCCGCCCCTTTCTCGTCTCATCGACCCGCTCGACTCTCAGTTGCTCCGGACTCTTTCCTGTCCGCTCTTAGGCTAAGGGTTCAGGCCGAGGAAGCCGAGCGACGAGCTCAGCTGATGCAACCTAACTCGGCCCGCGTGACAGTTCCCGGCACGCGGCGGCGGCGGCGGCGACCGAGGAAGCGGCGCGGTGCCGGGCTGAGCGCGGGAGATAGGGGTGACGGAGCCATGGGGGACGCTCCGAGCCCTGAAGAGAAGCTGCACCTTATCACCCGGAACCTGCAGGTCGGGCCTCAGGGTTGGAAATGCGCTGTTGGGGACTGGGGGCTCGAGGTCCAGTGACCCTGAGCCTCACTACCGGGTCCTAAGTGTGTGGGGTCGGGGACTCCGCGCCAAGGCAGCTCAGAGAGACTACAGCCCTCGCTGCTAGTTGGTCGGTCGCCCAGTCAGTCAAGCAGCAGTTATCTGGGTCGCACAGAAATGACAGTGGGCTCACCTCCTGTGTACAGTTACCTTGTATTGAGTCCAACTTTGAATCCAGGACTCCCACCCCACCCACTCTATTATGTGCCAGGCGCGATGCTAAGCACCAGGGATACGTCAGGGCCCTCCCCTCCCAGGGCTTGTCTTGAGGAAATCAGACGTTAAGAACGACCCATAATTCAAAAACTTAGTTACAGTTTGAAACAAGTACTGTAAAGTACTATTCGTGGAGCTCTGGAAGGAATTTAAGGGAGAGGGCTGGGGGAGTGTCGGGGAAGGCTGAGGAAGTGATCTCTAAACTGCGAACTGCGCCTTGATGATGCAAATCACTTTACTCCACATCTGTTCCTGCTGTTTCCAGGAACTGCAGGAGTAGAAGTTAACCAGAAGAAGAATGGGTAGGGGGCATTTTGGGTAGAAGGAAGCCAGGTCAAGACCCAGAGGGGAGAGAGAGCACTGGTTCGGAGGGGAGGCTGATTTGGCTGGAGTAGAGTGAGCAAAGTGCAGATCGAACATTCAATAAATATATTTCTCATTTCCTTGCCTCCTTCAGGCCTCTGACTATTGTCACATTATGGGGAGGCCTTTCCTGACGACTTTATTTAAATAACAGACCCACCAATTCTGCCACCAGAATTGTCTCATCCCTTGTTCTAGCTTTTTCCATTGTTGAACTTATCACCATCTGACATACTATGTATTTTACTTGTTTGTTGAGAAGGGGTAAGTGGTGACCAGGTCATGAAGGCCTTGCAGGCTATGTTTAAAAGTGAAATTTATTCTAAGAGCAGTGATACATTGGTTGGGCCACAGCTTGTTTTTTTAATCTTTTTTTGAAATACAATTTACATACCAAGGGTTTTAGTATAGTCACAAGATTGTATAATTAACACCACTATCTGATTCTAGAACATTTTCATCACCAAAATAAAACCTGTACCCATTGGCAGTCACTGCCCATTTCCCCCCTCCCAGCAGCCCTAGGGAAACACTAATCTATTTGCTGTCTTTATTTGCCTATTCTGGACATTTCATATGAATGGAATCATGTGATATGTGGCTTTTTATGTCTCATTTTTTTCACTTAGCGTGTTTTCAAGGTTCATCCATGTTGTCACACTCATCAGAACTTTATTCCTTACTATAGCTGAAAAATACTCATGATTATATGGGTATATCACATTTGTTTCTACATTCAACAGTTGGTGGATATTTGGGTTCTTTCCACTCATAACTTGATCTTAACCAGTAATTTTTGCATGCTTCCTAGTCTCTTTCCACAAAATAAGGATACACAAAGCTAATGGCGTTGACTTACTCAGGTTTTAAAGGGTAAGTGATATGACCTTTCCTTGGGTGGCAAGAACTCTCCCAAGCTCCAAATTGTCAGGGGCTTGGAGAGTGCAGGATCCAGCCGCCAGCTACCTTGAAACAGAGGATTTTAATAAGTCTTGCTAATAGATGATTCAAACCAGCAAAACAGTTTTTGTCTTTCATGGCTTCTAACTGCCTCCCCAAACCATCACTTGAAAGAATCACTAAAATCTCTTTTATTAGCAGCATACTGACCTATAAGGATTTGTCTAATATTGTCTTCGGGCAAAAGGAAACCATGCAAGTATTAAATAGGTGAATGAGTTAATCAGATTTTGCGTTTTAGAGATCTCTCTGGCTGCCTTCTGGAACATGGGCTGGAGAGAGCAAGAATAGATACAGGAGTCCTGGTAGAAGGCTATTGTAGCAGTTCTAGTAGCCTAGTAGTGATCTGATGGTGGCCTAGACTAGGGTGGTGGTATGGAGGCAGAGAGAAGAAGGAGGATTTAGGAGCTCTGGGGTAACTTAGGCAACTTGGTGAATGATAGGACCATTTACTGCACTGGGGTGAAACTATAAGCGAGAAAGATGGGTGGGGAGTGAGGCGGGAAGGTGAGAGCACGAGGTTAATTTTGAACATGTTGAGTTGGAGTTAACTGGGTTGATAAGAAGTACGCTGTTCCATATATGGGTGTGAGCAGGAGATTTGGTAGTTACTAGCTCATAAGTAGTAATTGAAGCATCTTTAAAGGGTCCGCTAGGGAGAATGTAGAGTAAGAAGAGAAGAGAGAGGGCTGCAAGGATTGCTAATATTTAATGATTAGCAAGAAGAACAGCTGCAAAGAAATCTGAGCCAGCAGCCAGAGAAGTAGGAGGAAGACTAAGAAAATAAAGTGGAGGACCAAAAAAGGGGAGTGTTTCAGGAATGGAGTGAGGACTAAAAAAATTTTCGTTGAATTTAGCAACATTGGGAGTCATCCGTGATCTTAGCCAGAGCATTTTCAGTGGTGTGATGCTGTGTGGAATTCAGCTGGAATGGGAGATGAGGAATAAAGACCAGAAGAGACAACTATTTCAAGAAGTTGGCTCTGAAAGTAAGGAACGTGAGTTAGAGTAGATGGAGGGGAAGATGCAGGTTAGGGATATGTCCCGTTCCCTAACATCAGTGGCATTTCACTGGAGTGAAATGGAGCAACAGCACCAACTTAGGTTGGCTCTCATTCAGCACTCAGAGCATGGCTGGACCTCCCTGCTGGCTCTGGGCTTGGGCCCCCAGTGACACGTGCTTTTGTTTTCCTTGTCACAGGGTAAAGGATGAGCAAGGTGGGGCACCAGCATTAAACCAGCTCTTCTGCTTCCACAACAGGAGGTTCTGGGGGAAGAGAAGCTGAAGGAGGTACTCAAGGAGCGGGAACTTAAAGTTTACTGGGGAACAGCAACCACAGGCAAGCCACATGTGGCTTACTTCGTGCCTATGTCTAAGATTGCGGACTTCCTAAAAGCAGGATGTGAGGTAAGAAGTAATGTTTCATAAACCAAGCAGTTCCTTAGGGAATGGCCAAAAAAGAGTTTTAATAAGGGCAGGGCAGAGAGGGAGATTTGGAGGTCCTTGGACGAAATACACATTTTGGTGGTCCCTTATCTCTTATGTCCAGGTAACGATTCTGTTTGCGGACCTTCACGCATACCTGGATAACATGAAAGCTCCATGGGAACTTCTAGAACTCCGAACCAACTACTATGAGAATGTGATCAAGGCAATGCTGGAGAGCATTGGTGTACCCCTGGAAAAGCTCAAGTTCGTCAAAGGCACTGATTACCAGCTCAGCAAGTAAGTTCTAGATCATCTGCCCTTCTTGTGGCTCTCCTGCTTCTAGCTAATTACAGGTCTGTGGAGTCCAGGCACAATCCAATTTGGATTGGAAGCCATTAAAAAATTTATGCTCTTTGTGCTTTTAAGTCATCCCTCAAAAATGTACTTAATGCCTGTGTACTGTCCATTTTGCTGGAGATATGAGTGTAACCAAAACAAAGTCCTTGGCCTCTGAGAACTCACAGCATATGGGAGACTGATGATCAGCAATTCAGCTTCCCTTTATCTTTCAAGCCTCAGCAAATAATGATTAAAGAAAGGTGAAAGAAAAGTATTTCACTTGTTTGTCACCTCCCCAACAATTTTTTTTAAAAGATTTTATTTATTTATTTATTTGAGAGCAAGCAGAGGCGGGGAGAGGGAGAAGCAGGCTCCCCGATGAGCAAGGAGGCCGATGTGGGGCTCAATCCCAGCGCCCTGGGATCATGACCTGAGCCGAAGGCAGACGCCCAACTGACTGAGCCACCCAGGTGTCCCCTCCCCAACAATTTTTATTGCTTCGTATCTTTATCAGTTTTTTTCATATTTGTAATATTAGCATAGATATGATTTTGTGTCCTAATTTTTTTTTAAAGATTTTATTTATTTATTTGACAGAGGTAGAGACAGCCAGCGAGAGAGGGAACACAAGCAGGGGGAATGGGAGAGGAAGAAGCAGGCTCATAGCGGAAGACCCTGATGTGGGGCTCGATCCCACAATGCCCGGGATCACGCCCTGAGCCGAAGGCAGACGCTTAACCGCTGTGCCACCCAGGCGCCCCTGTGTCCTAATTTTTTTAACTTCAGTAATTTCCTAAGTAATTCCTCCATGCTGCCTCATAGTCTCTACATTTTTTGATTCTTAAAACCTCAGGCCATGTATCATTCTACTGGTCACTTTTGCATTTACACCCTTAGAACAACTTTGTAAGCTAAGCGTTGCTGTGCCCTACTTCACAGAAAAGGAAACAGATTCAGCTGTAACCTTGTCAAGTTCTTACTTGCTGTAAGTAGAAGAGCCAGGATGTGAACCCAGATCTCTTGCTTACAAGTTCATTTCTCTTATTACTTCATTGATCATAATTTTCTTTCCTTTTTTTTTTTAAGATTTTATTTATTTGAGCGAGAAAGAGCGAGTTGGAGGAGGAACAGAGGGAGAGGGAGGGACAAGCAGACTCTGCGTTGAGAGCAGAGCCTGATCCAGGATTGATCCCAGGACCCCGAGATCATGACCTGAGCCAGTACCAAGAGCTGGACACTTAACTGACTGAGCCACCCAGGCGCCCCGATTGTAGTTTTCTTTAGCATTCCTCACTCTTGACATTTAGAGTTTTAGATAAGGCACGTAACTTTCTTATGTAAACAGATGTTTGAATCCTCAGCCTCGGTAGAGTGCCTACAATTTCATTTATTTTTACGTTTGTTCTACGTATATTTACAGAGCACTTATTAGATGGTAAGCACTGTTCTGGGTCCTGAGTATACAAAAATATACTAAGACAAAAATCCCCATCCTAATGGGGCTTCCATTTTAGCAAGGAAATACAGTCAGAGGAAACAAATGAATAAGTAATATATATATAGTGTGTCAGATAGTGATAGGTGCTACGTAGCAGGCAGGCAGGAGAGAAAGTTCTTGGGGAGTAAGGGGTTTCTATTTAAATAGGGTGGCTAGAAAAGACCTCTATGATAAGAAGACATTAGACTGAGACCAGAGGCAGATGAGGGAGTGAGTCATGCAAACACTTACTGAGTTCTTACTGTATGTCAGACTCTGTTCTAGGTACTAGGATTGTAACAGTGAATGACTCAGGGAAGGTTTTTATTCTTCCACAATTGAACAGATTTTGGGGTTTGGGAAGATAGGATACATAAATAAAGCTACCTTGCTTCAAAGTCACTTGATCTTTTTGTATATACAAGAGTGACTTCAAAGGAAGATGGCTTGGTAAGTATACGCTTTGATGCACCCCCTCTGTTCCAAACAACAGCGATGATAGATAAAAACATTAAAAACCAGAGGACATAGACAAATTCAAAGACAAGCTAAACATTTCTATGGTAAGAAAACAGAATTGAAATGCAAATTGGTGAGTTGGTCTGAAGTTACAGGTTTGCTGGGCTCCAGTCAGGAAGTGGACAGTGGGGACAAACCAGGCTTACTGCTTAAAGCCAGAGTATAAAGTAGGGCTTTTACCCTTTTCCCATTCCCATATCTACCCCTCAAGGAAAGTAGAGCCAAGGAGTAGAGGCACTATTAGTCACCTGCCTGGGTCTTTAGGGACTTTGTCAAGCTTCAGGTCTATGGAGACTTGACTGTATGTATGCGAAGAATTCAGCCAGGCTGTCCACCATTTATGAGTGTTATATCCACAGTATTACCAAAAAGATAAGTCCTAAGATGCCAAGAAATAGCATCCATTTTAAAAAGGAAACGATAAAACAGAGGCAGAAATGAAACATGAATATATAGAAATAATCATTTAGAGAACTTGGAAATGTAAAAATCAGTCATTAAAGCCAAACCAAACCAAACCAAAACAACCCCACAGGGGCACCGGGCTGGCTCAGTCGGAAGAGCTCATGACTCTTGATTTCAAGGTTGTGAGTTCGAGCTGCACGTTGTGGTGTAGAGATTATACATAAATAAACTTTAAAACAAAAACCAAAAAACTCCACAAACCAGGCTTCAATAGAAGGCATCAAGTCTAGACTGAAGAAAGTTGAAGAGAAAACTAGAGGTTTGAGAGATCATACTGCGATTCACCCAGATTGCAGCACATAGAGATGGACAGAAAAACTGGAGTGTTTGAGACATGGATGAGGACGTTTGCTTCCAACAGTCTGGCACACTGGGTACTCTGACTGGCCTTACTACTGAAAACAACTAAAAATGCTGGGTAAAATATTTTTTGAAACGTCCTGAATGCTTCAGATCAGGCAGTTGACAGATTAGTCAAGAGTACTCAGTGGCCGGAAACCAAACGAAAGTGGGAATACAAAGATATTTTATTTCAGGGGCGCCTGGCTGGCTCACTCAAGAGAACATGCAACTTTTGATCTCGGGGTTGTAAGTTCGAGCCCCACGTTCCATGTAGAGTTTACTTAAAAATAAAATCTTAAAAAAAAAAAATGACCAAGATACTGTGTTTCACCTAATCTGTCATTCAAAATACTGCTGATTAGGGGCGCCTGGGTGGCACGGCGGTTGGGCGTCTGCCTTCGGCTCAGGGCGTGATCCCGGCGTTATGGGATCGAGCCCCACCAGGCTCCTCTGCTGAGAGCCTGCTTCTTCCTCTCCCACTCCCCCTGCTTGTGTTCCCTCTCTCACTGGCTGTCTCTATTTCTGTTGAATAAAGAAATTAAAAAATCTTTAAAAAAAAAAATACTGCTGATTAGTCTCTAACATGCTAATGTTTAAAAGACTTACCTAGGGGCGCCTGGGTGGCACAGCGGTTGAGCGTCTGCCTTCAGCTCAGGGTGTGATCCTGGCATTATGGGATCGAGCCCCACATCGGGCTCCTCCGCTATGAGCCTGCTTCTTCCTCTCCCACACCCCCTGCTTGTGTTCCCTCTCTCGCTGGCTGTCTCTCTCTCTGTCAAATAAATAAATAAAATCTTTTAAAAAATAAATAAATAAATAAATAAATAAATAAAAGACTTATCTAGATTTCGGAGATGTTAAATATTTTTTTAAAATGGGAAAAGTGCATTTTGTAATCTGTAAAACAATTCATAGAACGCTAAGACTACTAACACCTCAAAAGACCTTGTTGAATTATATGGGATTGAACTTTAGTTTCTCTGGCCTCACAGAGCATGGTGGGGAAAAAAAAAAAAAAAGCTAAGAAAATTGGAGTACTAGGCTAGGAGGTCCAATGTTTGAATAATAAGTGTTCTGAAAAAGGGAACAAAGAATCAGAGGGAAGGAAGTCATCAATGAAAGAATTGATGGAACAAGTAGATGAGCATCCAGAGTGAAAGGGCCCGTTAAGTGCCTGGCACACTGGATGAAAACAAACCCATGCTTCAGTGCGCTATCTTGAAATTTCACAACACTAAGGACAGAAAAAAGGAAGAAAAAAATATATATATATATTATATGTATAATATATATATATTATAAACTTCCAAAGAGACAAAAGTCACATACAAAATTTCAGGAAGCAAAATAGCTTTGCATTTCTCAAAAGGAATACTGAAAACCGAAGGGTGATGAAGCAAAGCCTTTAAACTTCTGGAGGAGGGGCACCTGGCTGGCTTGGTCTGCTGATCTCGGGGTGGTAGGTTTGAGCCCCATGTTGGGTATAGAGATTACTTAAAAGTAAAATCTTTAGGGGCGCCTGGGTGGCACAGCGGTTAAGCGTCTGCCTTCGGCTCAGGGCGTGATCCCGGTGTTATGGGATCGAGCCCCACATCAGGCTCCTCTGCTGTGGGCCTGCTTCTTCCTCTCCCACTCCCCCTGCTTGTGTTCCCTCTCTCGCTGGCTGTCTCTATCTCTGTCAAATAAATAAATAAAATCTTAAAAAAAAAAAAAAAAGTAAAATCTTTAAAAGAAAAAATAAAATTCCAAAGGAAAACAATCTGCAACCTAAAAACTTGTGCCTACCTGAACTACCTAATTCAAGTATAAGAGTAAAATACCTGAAAATCTTGATCTAAAAAAAGTTGTTTTCATTTTTTTATTGGTCATTTATGTATCCTCGTCTGTGAAGTATCTATGCCAGTAGCCCTTTTTTTTTTTGGTGTTCCTTATGTATTCTGTATAGCAAATCCTTTGTCGTTTATATAGCATGGGGTGAGAGAATTAACCACTGACACAGAATAGAGAATTCAGAAATAGAGCCTCATAAATATGGAAACTTAATTTATGACAGAGCCAGCATTGCAGATCAGCAGAGAAAGGACAAACTTTTTAAGAAAAAGTGGTACAAAGACAATTAGTTACCCATATGGGGGAAAAATGATCCCTCCATTCCAGGTGGATTAAAGATTTAACAGTAAAGGCCAAACTATTAAACATTTAAAAGACCGTATATAAATAAAACTATTTTATAATCTCAGGGCAAGGAAAATTCAACAAAACACATCAAAAACACAAATCACAGGAGAAGATTGATGAATTCAAATTAAAATTAAGACCTTCAGTACATCAAAAGTAAAATAAAGTAAAAAGACAAGCCACCAACTGGGAGAAAGTATTGAAAACACATATAACTGGCAAGGATTAATATCCTATATTCTTTGTCAAAAACTACAGAGTCAACTGTCAAAAAAATGAGTCAGTTCAGTAGAAAAAGACAAATAGGCATTTCACAGAAGAAATCAAATGACCAATAAATAAATGAAAATTAACCTCCTTGGTTATTCTAAGAAATTTAGATTAAAACTTCAGTAAGAAACCACTCATGCTTACCAAATTAGTAAAATTAAAATAATAACAATATTAGGTAATAAAATTGATAAAAGCCTACTTGGAAAATAGTTTGGCATAATCAACCAACCAACGCTCAAGATGCAAATTCCCTACGATCCAGAAAGTCTACTCCTAGGTGTATATAAAGGAACTTGCATTTGTATACCAGGATACACACATAAGAATATTTATGACACATTGTTTATAGATACAAATATAATATGTAAAACTGGAGAGAAACCCAAAAGTTCAGGACAGTAGTTAGTCTGGAGGAAGAGGAAGTGGTAGAGGATTGTGGCAGGGGTTAGAGCACAGGAGCTTTAGAAGTAATTAAGTCCTTTTTCTTAAACTGAGTGATGGGTACACTACTCCTTATATTGTTATTTATTCCTTCCATGTATTTCAGTTAAAAAACAAAAAACCATGGAAGATAGATGAGCGAAATCTGACGTTTATTTAACAGGCATTCCAGAAGAGGAGAATGGAAGGGAATGGCAAACAAGCAGTATTTCAAGAGATAAATGAAGAAGATTAATTGAAGCTGTCTTTAAAAAGAAAAGACATAGGGATGCCTGGGTGGCTCAGTCGCTTAAGCGCCTGCCTTGGGCTCAGGCCATGATCCGGGGGTCCTGGGATGGAGCCCCAAGTTGGGCTCTCTGCTCAGCAGGGAGTCTGCTTTTCCCTCTCCCCCTCCCACCCCAGCTCATGCTTTCTCTCTCAAATAAATCAAATCTTTAAAAAATAAATAAATAAAGGGAAGACATAAAACTAAAGTGGTATTTTGTATAAGAAGAAGAACCAGTCACCTTTTAGAAGGTACCAGGCGTCAGAGCTCTCTTGGAATGTCTTAAGATTGGGAGAGTAAATTGGGGCGCCTGGGTGGCACAGCCGTTAAGCGTCTGCCTTCGGCTCAGGGCGTGGTCCTGGCGTTATGGGATCGAGCCCCACATCAGGCTCCTCTGCTAGGAGCCTGCTTCTTCCTCTCCCACTCCCCCTCTTGTGTTCCCTCTCTCGCTGGCTGTCTCTATCTCTGTCAAATAAATAAATAAAATCTTTAAAAAAAAAGATCGGGAGAGTAAATTAAAGCGCTTCAGGATCAAAGTGCGGCCTGGGCCCAGTCTCACCGCTGTCCCTGCTTCCTCTCCTCTCCAGAGAGTACACACTAGACGTGTACAGACTCTCGTCCGTGGTCACACAGCACGACGCCAAGAAAGCTGGGGCCGAGGTGGTGAAGCAGGTGGAGCACCCTCTGCTGAGCGGTCTGCTGTACCCTGGATTACAGGTACTCGGGAGGGGCGGGGCTGCCCGGGGACCGCCTCGCTCTCTTTCTCACTGCCGGTCACTCAGCCCCAGTGAAGCCCAGGCACTTGCCGGCTGGCTGGCCATTCCTTCACTGTGCTGCGCGCCTGCCTTCCTGTCTCCCTCCCCTCCCCTTTCTTGCAAGCCTTTGCCTTCTTCAGCTCTAGGTCCTCCCCCATCTGTCTGCCCTTTCGAACACTGCTCTTCTCACTCATCTGCTTTTTTAAATGTATAAATCAGTAGTAAATTTAATTTATAATTTGTAATAATATATATTATTGTATATATGTAATATATATACAATATTACATATATGTAATATATGTAATATATATGTAATAATATATATATTTGTAATAAACTTAAAAATTATAATTTATAAATGTGCAGATTTTGTATTTTCTTTCTTTCTTTCTTTCTTTCTTTCTTTCTTTCTTTCTTTCTTTCTTTCTTTCTTTCTTTAAGTAATCTCTATGCCCAGTGTGGGGTTTGAACCCACGACCCTGAGGTTAAGAGCTGCACCCTCCACTGACTGAGCCAGCCAGGTGCCCCCAGATTTTATATATTTTCTTATAAAGTGCATTTCAGTTAACAGCTCTATTTACACAGGTATACATGGGTATTCACACCAGTTATTTACAGATCATAACCACAGACCACACCCTAAGTCTTCTGTGCAAGGGTACCCTGGGTGTGACTATTGGCCAAAAATGGCCTGAGGACTAGGCTTTTTACGCATACGTAGTAAACGGGTTTGTTTCTTCATGTCTGCAGAGTATGCTGCACACATGGAGGCCGTCCTGCCAGAGAATGCTTTGCAGTGTCACATACCCTCTTTATGTGGGTCTTGATCTCTTCAGTGAAGAAAATTTCAGAGTGATATGTAAAAACAAATTTCAGGCAGGGCACCTGGGCGGCTCAGTCGGTTAAGCAGCCAGCTCTTGATTTCCATTCAGGTCATGATCTCAGGGTTGTGAGATCAAGCTCTGCCTCGGGCTCCACACTCAGTGGGGAGTCCGCTTGAGATTCTCCCTCTCTGCCCCTCCCCCCCACCGTGCACACATGCGCGTGCGCGCTCTCTCTAAAATAAATAAATCTTTATTTTATTTATTTTTTAAGATTTTATTTATTTGACAGAGAGAGAGAACATAAGCTGGAGGAGCCTCAGGCAGGGGGAGAGGGAGAAGCAGGATCCCCGGGAGCAGGGAGCCTGACTGGGGTCTCGATCCCAGGACCCTAGGATCATGACCTGAGCCGAAGGCAGACACTTAACCAATGGAGCCCCCCAGGGGCCCCATAAAATAAATCTTTAAAAAATAAAATAAATTTTAGGCACGATCCTATTTTCGGTTAAGCAAAGCAACATCGTATATCATGTGTGTATTTGTATGAGCAAGGAAAAGAAAAATTCAAACTGAGTTGTTAATAATGGTTACTAGCTCAGAAAGACAGGACAAAAATGGTAATAGACTTAACTTTTTCTTTGTGTGTGGGTGTGTGTGTATATATAATTCATTTATTTGAGAGAGAGAGCGTGCACACATGCAAGTGGGGGGCATGGGCAGAGGGAGAGGGGGAGAGAATCCTCAAGCAGACTCCCCACTGAGCGCAGAGCCCAACGAGGTCTCTGTCTCATGACCCTGAGATCATGACCTGAGCCGAAACCAAGATTTGAACACCAAACTGAGCCACCCAGGCACCCCTCTTTATAATGTTTAATATAAGGGGGGGCGCCTGGGTGACTTGGTTGGTTGAGCGTCCAGCTCTTGATTTTGGCTCAAGTCATGATCTCTGGGTCATGGGATTGAGCCCCGTGTCAGGCTCAGCAAGGAAGTCTGCTTGTCCCTGTCCCTTTGTTCCTCCTCCCGTTTATGTGCATGCTCTTCCTCTCAAATAAATAAATAAATGAAATCTTAAAAAAAAATAAATGGTATAAGAATATCAAGTCTTCCCTTATCACTTCCAAAAGAGCTTTCTACAGTTAAGCCTGGAGACATTCTAGATCTGCACTGTCCCCTATGGTAACCTCTCCTGTAGTTGTGGTCGTATGCAGCCGTTAAAAATAATTAAAATTAAAATTTTTAGGTTTCAGTCACATTGGATCTGTTTCAGGTGCTCAGAAGCTACATGTAGCTAGTGGCTAACCTATTGGGTAGCACAGACATAGAACATATTCATCATTCCAGAATATTCTAGTGGACCGTGCTGTTCTAGATTATTCTTGCTTGCTCGCCTTTCTCTTGCTGTCCTCCTTCCTCTTCCTTTCATTCATTTAGACATGAAATCTTACCACTTCTACTTTTAAGATCTCTTAAATGTGTTCTTGTTCTACGTCCCCACTGGCCTGGTTCAGCATCATTTCTTACCCGAACTCTCACGGCAGCCTCCTCGCTGTTTTCATTGTCTCCAGTCCAAAGGGCTCCACTCTGTGCCCTGCCCTCTTACTGGTGTGGTCTTTCTACAGTGTGGGCCAGGGTGATGCTAGGCACCCCAGCATGATGGTCAGGATCCTTACTCCTCTGGTGCCATCACTAACCACTTCCTACATCCGTTGAAGTTTGTGCTTTTGCAAACTAGATCACTCATAATTTCCCTAAACATTTCACACCTCTCTGACTTCTGACATCTGTTTCCTCTACATGGTGAAAAACATCTATATATTCTTCAAAACCAAGGTCAGCCCCCAGTCTGATTCCAGGAAGCCTTCACTGCCACCTGTCTGACCAGCTAGAGATAAGCATTTCTTTCTTTGTGTTAGCACTGTTCCTTAAACGCACATCTCGAGGAGCCCTTCGCACACTGCACTGAAATTATCTGTTCATATGTCTCTCTTTTCAGCTGCGTAATTGGCTTCTTGTAGGCCGAGTCTGGGTCCAGGTCAGCTGTGCATCCTCGGGGCTAGCACTAGGCCGGGCAGGTAGTAAGTGACAAAATCAGTTTAGTCTTGCCTTTTGTTTCTGAGCCCTCGCAGCACTTTCTTCTTATGCCTTTTTTTTTTTTTTTAAGATTTTATTTATTTATTTGACAGAGCAAGAGAGGGAGAAGCAGACTCCCCGCTGAGCAGCAGCCTGATGCAGTACTGGGTCCCAGGACCCCGGGATCATGACCTGAGCTCAAGGCAGACTCTTAACTGACTGAGCCACCCAGGCGCCCCTGTTATGCCATTATTTGACATTTGTCACAGGCTGCCTTTGACCCGACTGTGGTGTGTCTTCTCCTTCTTTCCTCCCTTCCCCACTGGACTGTGAGCTTCCCAAAGGCAGAGGCTCTTACTTCCCCCCCATGCCATCCGCACAGAGTGCTGTTCACCACGGGCACTCAGCACGTTTATGCCGCTCTTGAGGCCAAGAGGGAGGCTGGATGCTGCTTTATTTGCTCCTTGGCTTCTACTTTCTGAAAAAGTCTGGTGATTTTCAAACGTTTCTGATTTCTCAGATCCATATAGAAGAAATACAGTAGGAGTTTATGCTCATGTGTTTGTTTTGTTTCCCCCACAGGCCTTGGATGAAGAGTATTTGAAAGTAGATGCCCAGTTTGGAGGCGTTGATCAGAGAAAGATTTTTACCTTTGCAGAGAAGGTCGGTGTTTCTCTTTCCTATCTTTTTTTCTTTTGTGCCTCAGATATGCAATTAAGGTTTATTGAATATGCCAGTCCCACCACTCATAACTATATTGTATGGCGGGGATTATTCTCCCTATTTTTTAGACGGGAAAACTATAGAGAAAGAAAGTTGTCCATTATCACACAGTTAGTGACTGTGCAGAAATTAGCTCTCACACCTGTCTGACTTGAAAGCCCGTGCTCTTGCTGCCACCAGGAAGCTGCCCCCAGAGCTGTTGGATTTGCTTCTTTCCTCATAACACAGTTTCTGGGGAAAGGGACCATCAGTCAACTATGGGTCTTTCCCAGAGCATTCGGTCCATATTGCTCTGGGTCTTACATAAACCGCTCATCTCTGAGGTGAGGCTCACCAGTGTTTAAAGGAGGAAATCAGAGCAAACCCGTAATAGTTCTTTTTGGGGAAAGAACTTGAGTAAGTTGGAAAGGGCTATTGAGAAATGGTTGTTTTTTTGAAAGTTTCTCAAAACCTCATCTTGGCAAGGATATGGAGAAAACGCTGTTAGTGGAAATATAAATTTCCAGGAGGGTCGTTTGTGCTAGTAATTATACAAATTGGTGCTAAGGAAATAATTTTAAAAGTGCAACTTCAGTCATGCATGAAAGTGTCTATCACATTATCAATTTAAAGGTAAAATCTAGGGGCACCCGGGTGGCTCAGTCGTTAAGCGTCTGCCTTCGGCTCAGGGCGTGATCCTGGTATTCTGGGATCGAGCCCCACATCAGGCTCCTCCACTGGGAGCCTGCTTCTTCCTCTCCCACTCCCCCTGCTCGTGTTCCCTCTCTCGCTGGCTGTCTCTCTCTGTCAAATAAATAAATAAATAATCTTTAAAAAAATAAATAAATAAAGGTAAAATCTAGAAATAGGGATGCCTCGCTGGTTGAGTCGGTAGAGCACACAACTCTGAATCTCAGGGTTGTGAGTTCAAGCCCCACATTGGG
Organism: Ailuropoda melanoleuca; assembly: GCF_002007445.2. Lineage (NCBI taxonomy): Eukaryota > Metazoa > Chordata > Mammalia > Carnivora > Ursidae > Ailuropoda > Ailuropoda melanoleuca. The sequence continues at coordinate 11,040,590 of NC_048219.1, read as the reverse complement.
TGTAGAGATTACTTAAAAAATAAAATCTTTAAAAAAAAAAAAATCTAGAAATAAACTCACATCCAAATGGCAAGGGATTGTTATGTTATGATATACGTAATGATAACTCCTCTCAGTGGAATATTATATATTTTTAAATGGCTTTTGGATGTATTTTTTATTAAGTTTTTAATTTTATTTCCAGTATAGTTAACATACAGTGTTATATTAGTTTCGATTGTGCAATATACTGGTTCACCAGTTCGATACAAGTGTGCTCCTTAATCCCCACCCCCTAGTTCCCCCATCCCTTCACCCCCCTCGCCTCTGGTAACCATCAATTTGTTCTCTGCAGCTGAGTCCTGTTTCTTGGTTTGTCTCTCTTTCCTTTTTTTGCCCTTTGCCAGTTTGTTTTGTTTCTTAAATTCCACATATGAATGAAATCATGTAGTGTTATCTTTCTTTGACTGGCTTAATGGTTTTTGGGTATATTTAATGAAAGAAGAATGCTTACAATGTAAATTTTTCGATTAAGTATTTCATATTATTCTATTTTATCTCCTCTGTTAACTTTTTAGTTGAATCTACTTTTATTATTCTAGCAGAGATATGACCCATGGCTTGTTTTTGTGTGACTCACAAACTCTAAGAATGGTTTTTATGTAGTTTTTGTTTTTAATAAAGATTTTATTTCTTGGGACACCTGCATAGCTCAGTCGGTTAAACGTCTGCCTTCAGCTCAGGTCATGATCCCAGAGTCCTGGGATGGAGTCCCATGTTGGGTTCCTTGCTTGGCAGGGAGCCTGCTTCTCCCTCTGCCTGCCTCTCCCCTGCTTGTGCACACACACTCTCTCTCTCTCTCTGACAAATAAATAAAATCTTAAAAAAAATATTTTTTCTTTTCTTTATTTTAGAGAGAGATCACACGGAGAGGGAGGGGCAGGGGGGAGTGAGAGGGACAAGCGGACTTGGCTTGGTGCAGAGCGTGTAGCCAGACCCAGGGCTCGATCCCATGACCCTGAGATCATGACCTGAGCCAAAACCCTTCCTCCTATGATGTGGTCCTTATTCCTGGGATGTGACCTTTCTGGCGTCTCAAACTCAAATCTCAGGGTGTTCACAACGATCTCTCTACTCTGAGTAGACTTGAGCTTCAAACTGTCTCCCCAGCACTGTCCAGTGTCCAGAATCTCTGTGCAGGTCTCCAGCCTTCCAGCACCTGTTCTCTGATAGGCTTCTGGCATCTCTCTGTATGCACACACAGCTCATAAACCAGGAGGGAATTTTGATTTAGATTTGGGGGTGTGGGGCTCACTTCACTCTAAAACCCTTCTGAAATCCTAGCCTCCTGCCAGCACTGAACCCCAGTCTCTGTCTCCCCTGCTTTGTCAGACAGCTGTTCTCTTTTTCTCAGCACCTGGTTTGGAAAAAGTGCCCTCAAGGAGAAAGCCAGGGTGAGTGTGGGGTCACCTCTGCTTTCCCTTCTGTCAAGCGTTGTAGCCCTACACCTATTGCTCTTGAATGCCTGCAGATGGTTATTTTATATATTTCCAGCTTTTATAGTTGTTTATGGTGGCAGGGCAAATCCAGTGTAATGTAAAAATCACAGTGTAATTAATACTGATAGAAAAGCAGTTGAGGAAAAAAAAACACTTTTTTTTTTTTTGTATACACCATCAAAAGGTTGTGTATTCAACACAATGGAGTATTACTCAGCCCCCACAAAAAATGAAATCTTGCCATTTGCAATGACATGGATGGAGCTAGAGTGTATTATGCTAAGTGAAAGAAGTCAGTCTGGGGCGCCTGGGTGGCTCAGTCGGTGAAGCGTCTGCCTTCGGCTCAGGTCATGATCCTGGGGTCCTGGGATGGAGCCCTGCGTGGTCGGGCTCCCTGCTCAGTGGGAAGCCTGCTTCTCCTTCTCCCTCTGTCTGCTACTCCCCCTGCTGTGCTCTCTGTCTCTGTCTGTCAAGTACATAAATAAAATCTTTAAAAAAAAAAAAGAACAATCAGTCAGAGAAAGACAAATACCATATGATTTCACTCATGTGGAATCTAAGAAACAAAACAAATGAACAAAGGGGAAAAAAGAGAGAGCAGCAAACCAAGAAACAGACTCTTAACTATAGAAACAAACTGATTGGTTACCAGGGGGGTGGGGGATTAAGGAGTGTGCTTGTGCCGAGCACCGGACGACGTATGAAGTGTAGAATCCTGTGTAAACCGTACACCTGAAACTAGCTGAGATGGGGCACGGAGGAGGAGTTAATACTAACGCTTGCGTGTTTCTGTCTAACCCCTCAGTACCTCCCTGCACTCGGCTACTCAAAACGGGTCCATCTGATGAATCCCATGGTTCCAGGATTAACTGGCAGTAAAATGAGCTCCTCAGAAGAGGTAGGTTTGCCGACTCTGACTTGAGGTTAGAAATCTTCAGCAAGAGATGAAGAGAGTGAGGACTCAAGGGAAGAGTCACCTAGCTGACTAGAGTTCTTGTAGATTTGAGTTCCGAGGGGTCCAAAGGCATCCAGTTAATTTCAGTGGTTCCTGAGTATTGAAGGACCCAGAAGCAGTCCTGATGGGATCCCATCATAATCTGAACAATTTTACTGTGACTGATAAAACACACAAGCAAAAGTAATTTCTTCATTCACAGAACTGTGATCAAATTCAGCCTTCCTCATGGGGTTAACGAGGCTCGGGTTGCATTTCACCGTAAAGCATCTTGATTCTCAGGGTGATGCTTGATGTGACTAATGTGATCAGTACAATATCTTTTCACAGTGAAAAGTCCTGCTTAGGAAAGGTTCACTTTTGTTTTGGTCACTAAGGGTACAGAACGGAGGACATAGTGAAACCCGCAGACGTGAAAGATTGCGTTCTCGGTTCCCAAACACAGCTGCGCTTCAGAACCAGCTAGGGGGTTAAAAAAAAGAAAAAGAAAAAGAAAAAGCATTGATTAGACTCTATTCTTAGAAATTCTGATAAAGTGGTTCTGGGGAACATCAGGAATCTGTATTTTCTTTCAAACTCCGCTAGGTGAATCTGACTGAAGTCATGTGTGGGTGTTCACCTAGTTCTTTAAATCTGACTTTTCAGTCTTTGATCAGAGATCAGTAAATATATGCATGGAAACTGTTATTATTTTTAAAGGAATATATAAAGTAGTCACTTTTCTCTGTGTTACAGCGCTCCATGTATCAGTTATTTCTCTGACAGAATAGCATATCCCTCACCGTATTTAGTGACATTCGCCATATCTGAGCCCTGGGAATCGGTGGTGGCAGCAGCTCCTGAACATGACTGCATCAGAATCACTCAGCTTTTTAAAAATACAAATACCGGGACGCCTGGGTGGCTGAGCCGGTGGTTAAGCGTCTGCCTTTGGCTCAGGTCATGATCTCCAGGTCCTGGGATCGAGCCCCGTGTTAGGCTCCCTGCTCCACAGGGAGCCTGCTTCTCCCTCTGCCTGCCGCTCCCCCTGCTTGTGCTCGCTCACTCTCTCTCTGATTAAAAAAACAAAAAAAAACAAATACCTGGCCCAACCTCAAGAGATTTTGGTTCATTTCCCAGTAATTTACATTTTTTAAAGACGCCCCAGATGACTCATACACAGGCATACGTGGACCAGAATTTGGTAACCACTGAACCCAAAGAAGCCTGAGCTTACTCACTGCAAAATAGGAAACAGTTCCTATTACCTAAAAAGGGAAAATGGCTCCAGATACTAGACAGTACCTGGTTTCGGGGGTTGCCATGCAGCAAGCCGCACACACACTGTTCCAGGCAGTGACAGTGCGTCTGCCCCTTTCAGAAAATAGTTTTGGGCCTGGCAGTTTTGGGTAGCTTAAGGAAATAATCCTAGAGAAGGCAGAAACAAAAACAATAAAAACCTCTGCAAAGATGTTCATTGTAATGTTACATACAATTTGTAAAAATTAGAATGTAATCTAACTGTTTAGAAATTATGTTGTCACTACTCGTTGGGATATGATACAGCATAAAAATCAGAAGCAAAGACTAGGTAGCCACTGAGAAATACTTATGATATAGTCTCAAGTGAAAAAGCAAAGTGTAGACATTTGTTCTCGAACTACGAGTTTGTAACGATTCTGTGTGTTATAGGCCTGGGAAGAACACAGGAAAATTGAAATCGTGATTTTTGTCAGGTGACAATATTGTGAGTGGTTCTTGACTCTGATTAATTCTGCCTTTGTTAAAGTTGTTAATGTTTAAACCTCTGTTTAAAAAAACTTAAAATACATGGATTAGTTGAGCATATCTCATTTCCCGCCATAAGAGGTCCCTTCTCCTCCGTGGCTTCTAGGAGTCCAAGATTGATCTCCTTGACCGGAAGGAGGATGTAAAGAAAAAACTAAAGAAGGCCTTCTGTGAGCCAGGGAATGTGGAGAACAATGGGGTTCTGTCTTTCATCAAGCATGTCCTCTTCCCCCTGAAGTCCGGTAAGACACTCGTTGATCGCTTCTCAGAGGCCAGGCCGAAGGAGCAAAACTAGTACTGTGATCATCCTTGTGGTTGGTCAGGAGTCTTCCTTCGGAGACAGGCCTCCCTGATTCTGTGCTCTGACCTCTCATATACCAGGGTACACTTGCACTTGGGATGACATTTCATTGCCCATGAGATTGTCACCGGGTTGGGTTTTAAGCGGGATGTCAGGGTGGGCGGGGGTTGTAGAAATGAGGGTGGGCCCAGGCATGCTGAATTAGAGCAGCACGAAAGAAATGTAAGGCACGATCCTTCCCCTTGAGCTTGGATGCCAGCCGGGTTGTTGGCTCATCTGTTAAGAACAAAAAAAAATGCCATATAATAAAGTTCAAAATATATAACCAAAACTCCAAATACCTGTAGCATTTGAACTAGGAATGCTGACTCTGCCATTATCGATGAGTTTGTTGGCAGGGATCCTTTGTCTTACAGAGTTTGTGATCCTTCGAGATGAGAAATGGGGTGGAAACAAAACCTATACCACTTACTTGGACCTGGAAAAGGACTTTGCTGATGAGGTAATCCCAGAGGAGGAGTAATCCCCACTGAATTCCTTCTGGCAGACCTCTCCTTCTTGGCCTAGCCAGCTTTCTAGTACCTGCACAAGTTTCTGCTCGATGCTCTCCGAGCCTGTGTATTGTGGGTAATGCTCAGTGAGGGTTCGGGTGGTTCAGAGGGTAGGTGAGCACATGGCACAAAGCTCACGCATTGGTGTCCTAATCACTCTGCAAGGGATTTAACCTGGAACGAAGGACTAAACCCAGCAAGATGAAGCATTTCAGGGAGAGGTGCAAAGTCAAGGTTCAAAAAAGAAACCCCTCGGAAAGGACAGCGTGGACGATCCTGCTGATCTCAGCAGACAGTTTAACGAAAGAGTTACTAGGCGACCCTGAGTTAGGCACCCCGGTAGGGGCTGGCATGGCAAGGACTAAATGCTCGCGAAGCTCGTGGTCCGGAAGGAGAGGCAGACGTACGAACAAGTACCATTGCTGCGTGGCTGTGCGGCGGTGATGCATACACCGTCCAGAGAGAAAATAGGAAGTGATGACCTAGCTGGCTGGCAAAGCTTTGCGGAGGGGACGACCTCCAAACAGAGGGACTAAGTTGTGCAAAGCCACGGGAAGATGAAATAGCACGGTACGGAATCGCAAGTGGTTTGGTCTGACATGAGTCTAAAAGGTGAGGCAGAGCGTCGTGGGAGAGAGAGGCAGGGCCAGGTCCTCAAGGGAAGATCTGATCGTGGTGCATATGGGGAAGGAAGTGAGGGCTTTTGATCGAGTCTGACTCTGGGTTGAATCAGCAGTGTGATTGGGCTGTCAGAAATGTTCGTGAAGTCTTGCTGTAAGGTGTCAGAAATGTGGAGTCTGGAACCAGGGAGTCCATTCACTTCGCCACTGTCCTGAGTACATTTGGGGTTGTGCATTCAGCCCTGGACTCCCAATTTTATGAGGTGTATTGGACAGTCTGGGCTGTGTTGATGGGGGGAGAGGGAGGTGACCGTGATAGGGAACTGACCCAAACCCTTGTCACAGAAGCATAGTTGAAAGAACTGGGGGTGTTTGGCTGGGATCAGATACATGACAGACTCTCGTGGGAGAGGGGTTGCATCTCTTCCTGTGGCCCCAGAGGGCTAAGCCAGGTCTGCGGGTGGGGACCGCAGTGGGGCACGTTCTGGATTGACATCAGGGAGAGCCGTGCAGTGACCTTGGTCGGATGGCAATGGGCCGGGCTGCCTCCCTTGACATTGTGCCCCCATCACTGAGGTGTTCAGGCAGAGGCCAGAAGCCCCCTTCAGACAACATGGTGTGAGAGTTCAGACATCAAATAGAGGAAAAGTCTCTGATCTTTGAGCTCCGTGGGCCTTAAGGCCCATTATTTGGATGTTCCGCAGCCATTGCTCTGAAACCCTCTATCTGTAGTCTGAGGCAGGCCACAAAACCCACACGGCGCTCCTCGGCCCTGGGAACAGTCATTTGTTGGAATAACGAGGATGGAAGAAATGAATCTGAAAGAAGAGCCTGGAGCAGCACTAGCCAGTAGCGCTTTCTGTGACGTCGGACACGTTCTGGATTTGCCCTCACACAGCTGCCCCTGGCCGTGTGCGCCCAGTGCAACTGAGGAACTGAATCGTACTTTACATTTAAATAGCCACACGAGGCTAGCGGCTACCGCACTGGGCAGAGCCGGACTAAAGCTTCTCTGTTTTTAAGAATTAAACATTCCTAAGGAAATGAAGGACTATCATCAGAAACAAAAATGGAGGCACTGTGGAATTACAGGTGTTCATAGCTAAGAGATACGCCCTCAGAATATCTCGCAGAGCCTTTCAGGCCAGATTTGGGATATGAAAGTATTAGTGACAGAACACAAGAAGAAAAATTGAATTGCTGAGCTCCTGCCGTGTACTAGCATCACTCCCCATATTCACCCACGTTATGGGATTGAATCCTCATTCTGACTCTCTGAGATACAGGTATTCTCGTTAGTTCATAAGTAAGCCACCCCAAACTTAGAAGGGTTAAGTGCCGGGTCCGGGGGTCACACAGCTAGCTGGGACCCTAACCCCAGTCTAACTCCAACACCCTCGCTCGCTCTTCTCTCTCACTCAGCTCCCCACCAGGCTGTCTCCTCGAGTTGCCTCCGTGACTGTTTCTCCACCTCTTCTCTTTCTACTCGAAGCGTGAATGGAGGGACTAGAAGAATTTGACTAATAAACACATTCAGCCTCAAAAAAAAAAAAAAGAAAATCAGCATCTAAAATCCCTCAAGTTATTCAGGTTTGATCTCAGGGTCATGAGATGGAACCCCGCAGGGGGCTCCACGCTGGGCCTGGAGTCTGCTTAAGATTCTCTCGTCCTCCCTCTGCCCCCCAGCCCTGCATGCACTCTCTCAAATAAATAAATAAATCTTAATAAAATAAAATCCCTCAAGTTAGTATGGAGTTCAGAGTCAAGAGACCTAAATCTCAGACCAGAAAGATAATCTCTCTGAACCCGTTTCCCCCTTTGGCTCTGTCAGCGTCACAGGGCTGTTCCGAGGATCAACAGCCCGCACCTCACACACACGTTATCTTGAGCATACTCAGACATCCCGTGCCCCCACCCCCCCGTCACGTGCCTCCTTTCACCGGGCCTTTGTGCCCTTCCACAGGTTGTACACCCTGGAGACCTAAAGAATTCTGTTGAAGTCGCCCTGAACAAGTTGCTGGATCCCATCCGGGAGAAGTTTAATACCCCGGCACTGAAGAAACTGACCAGCGCCGCCTACCCAGAGCCCTCCAAGCAGAGTAAGGCCCGCCGGGGGGGGGGGGGGGGGCGGGTGGTAAAGGGCCACAGGACATCATCGGGACAGAGAGCCTGTCCGCGGGCTTCAGAAAAGGGTCCATCTTAAATCGAGAGCCCAAGCAGCCAGGGGGTCTCAAGCGCAAGTATACCGTATCCCGCTGACTCCTGGAATGGAACTTGAGTCGTCCTGGTTTAGGTTTGGGCGACACTATGCAGTGATTACATCCTGTTGTATGAAGGCTACTGGTGTGAGACACGTCGTGGTCCCTCACTAAACCCTTCTCTTGAGAGACCAGTTGGGTGAGGCCGTGAAGGTAACACAGCTGCTCGGGCACAGCCGACGCAGCTCCTGAGGGAGGCTCCTCTTCAGCTTTGCCAGTTCCTTTCTGGGTGCTTCTGACCAGCTCTTGGTTGGCCATCCACTTAGCCATGACGCTGAGATATTGATATGGATGGTTCTGTGTGACCTTCCCGGGCTCAGTCAACGTATATGGAGAGCACGCATGGAAAGACCTAAAGGTGGCAAAGCTATACTGTCCCCCCCACCCCGTTCCCTCCCCGCCAGCTGATAACTGAGGGAGAGAATAGATGAAAATCTGGTATGTCACATCCCAACAGGTTGCTGATCCTGTTTTAAAGAAGATAACAACTCGGGGCCCCTGGCTGGCTCATTCGAGAGAGCCTACGACTCTTAAGCTCGGGGTCATGAGTGTGAGTCCCCATTGGGTGGTGTCAGCAGTTGGCCTGTCGTGGGAAAGGGGGGAGAGTTCTGACCCCTCGGGGTTCTTCTCATTGCCAGAACCAGTTGCCAAAGGCCCTGCCAAGAATTCGGAACCAGAGGAGGTCATCCCGTCCCGGCTGGATATCCGCGTGGGGAAAGTCATTAGCGTGGACAAGGTACTCATTTTTCACCACGTCGCAGAGAGGCAGATAGGGGTCACGTTTGTGTGTTTCCATCTGGAGGAAACCTGGCCTGGGATGGGAAGTAACACCCCTGAGGTCATGTTGCAAGTCAGAACGCAGGTGCCTAATTCCAGTTTTTGCTGCCTCTGGACCTTATGCAACCAAACACAGCCAGGAATTCAGGGTGGGGGAAGGATGTTAGTCAGAGGGAGCTTGCTTATCCGTTAAATCCAGTCCCATAGACTCCTCTGGTCTCTACCAGTTTGTCTGGACTTAGTTGCAGGCCTTATCTCGGATCAGCCACTTTGCCCGCCCTGTCCCATCCCACCCACCCCTGAAAATAGGGAAGGGAGAGGGACTTCCTTTTCCTCAGAGACATGAGGTTATGCAACCAGTGACCTGGGACCATTGTGTGAACTTTCTCTCCCAGCATGGTTTTTCACTGCCTAGACCCGACTACCTAACAACTTTGAGGTAGCTGCCGGCGCTGTTTGAGATGGCGAGGCCAGCGCTGTCCGCCGTCCGTCCTCTAGGCTGGTGCGGAATGTGGCCCTGATGCCAGCCACCCACACAGTCCAGGCCGCTCCGCCTCTGGGGGAGATTCCTTGCCCCTCCTTTTACTCAAAGCCTGCCTCTTGGCGGACAGTAAAATGTACCCTCCCAACCCATTCTCCTGGCTGCTGTCTGGAACCTGGAAAGAGTTTGCTCCAGACGGTCCCTTAGGAGCCTCCGCTGGGGAGTGGACGCGGCTCCGGCGGTCCGAGGGCTCGCCAGCCCCGTCCATGATCCATTCCGTTGTGATCCTGTCTGGCACTCACGTCTCTTGCTGGCAGCACCCCGATGCAGACAGCCTGTACGTGGAGAAGATTGACGTGGGGGAAGCCGAGCCGCGGACTGTGGTGAGCGGCCTGGTGCAGTTTGTGCCCAAGGAGGAGTTGCAGGACCGGCTGGTGGTGGTGCTGTGCAATCTGAAACCCCAGAAGATGAGAGGCGTCGAGTCCCAGGGCATGCTTCTGTGCGCCTCCCTGTGAGTGAGAGCGGGGGGCCGGGGTGGGGGCGGCCCATGTGATGCCCTTCCGCGTGCCAGGTTGGAACCCTAGGAACACTGTCCAAAAGACAGTGCATGAAGGAATTAGTTACTGGGCAAGTCCTGCGAATGAAGTGCTTTACAACTAAGGTCAGGTTTTATTTATTTATGTTATATTTATTTATTTAATTTATATTATTTATTTATATTATACATATTATTTATATATATATAAAGGTTTTATTTATTTGAGAACAAGCGAGCGAGCATGCAAGCATGACCAGGGGAGCAGCAGGCAGAGGGAGAAGCAGACTCCCCGTTGAGCAAGGAGCCCAATGCGGGGCTCGATCTCAGGACCCTGGGATCGTGACCTGAGCCGAAGGCAGGCGCTGAACGACTGAGCCACCCAGGCGTCCCTTAAGTCAGTTTATTAAGACAGAAATCAAAGGTTCAAAGCAGCATGCACATGCCCAAGTCTCTCTACCAGTAAGAGTTGGAGCCAGGAGTCAAAGCTAATTCCGACTGGCTGTTCGGGCCTTGCTGTCTCTGTCATATCCCACTTCCTTCCCTGAAAGCCCTGATTTTGGTATCTCTCCCGACAGAGGGTTTCAGGGTAGCCCTGGTCAACCCAACCCTGGTAGCATCCAGCAAGGGAGCACAGCACGGAGGGCCTCCTGGGCCTCTGGCATTGAGGGCCCCTCCGTAATGCCTTGGCTTCGGCGGCAGCTGCAGGGAGTCCACTGCCTCACTCTTTCCTCGTCCCCTGTGTCTTCTTAGAGAGGGGGTAGACCGCAAGGTTGAGCCTCTGGACCCTCCTGCAGGCTCTGCTCCCGGTGAGCGAGTGTTCGTGAAGGGCTACGAGAAGGGCCAACCAGATGAAGAGCTCAAGCCCAAGAAGAAAGTCTTTGAGAAGTTGCAGGTGAGTGGCTGGCCACGCCCCTGCGCTTGCCTGCGCTGCTGTGCTACTGAGTCCATGGCCTGCCCTCCCCGCCCCCCACCTGCCTGCCTCCAAGCCCCTCCCTTCCTTAGTCCACACGTGTTCAGAGCAGGTGCCCGCAGAGCGAGGGAGTCCCCGCGAACCGAGCACAGACACACTGTTTGCGGCACTGTGTGAGGGACACGGACATTTCCTCTTCTGATCTTCAGTGATCTGAGGATTATCCCTTTTTTATCTGGCAGGATACCTGCCAAGGCCACACAGGGTCACCAGAAACCATGGAGCCAGGGTTCCCCCCAACCCCCCCAGCCTACCCTGGTCTTAGAGCACCCATTCTCTGTGTGCGGTCTGGGGCATGGACTCACATCCAGCCCCGTGTCCCCTGGGCGCATTGCTTCCTTCAGCAAGTCCTGAGCCCCTGATAACGTGTGTCAGCCACCGTTCTAGGTGCTCGGGCTACATCTGTGAACAAGCAGCAACCGTTCACTCTCCTCGTAGAGCTAATATGACACGTGACCTTCCCTAGTTAATCCCGCATTTCCTCACTCAGCCAGAGTGTGTCTGGGGGGCATTTGAGTGATTTCCACCGCTCCCTCCGCCCTGCATGTGGCAGGCACGTGGTTTCACCCAATCCCCTCTTTCCTACTTTTCCAGGCTGCTTTTTTGAATCACTTCTTTTTTCTGGCTATAAAATAAATTTCCAATGTAGAAATGTCCAAAGTATAGGGGACATGAAGGAAAAATACCCATAGCCCTGCCACCTAGAGATCCTGGAAAATAGCATTAGTGATTCTTTCTTTGTGGACTTTTACAGTGCACGGAGGTAGTATATTTGCAGTTTCAATCCTACCATATGTTTATTTTTTTATTTAACTGGATGCCAGAAAAACTGCCCCGTCATCTTAAATACCAAGAGGGGGGATCTGACTCTATATATTGTATCATAATGACCGTAATGTAGCAAAATTGTTTAACCTTATTAGATATTGAAGTTGTTCTCAGGTTTTCACTATTCCAGTGCTACAGTGGATGTCCTGGTACATCGTTCCTTGCACCTACTCATCACTGTTTTTCTAAACTAAATGCCTGGGAGGAGCTGGCTTGTGGGGAGTGGAGAGAGGGGCACTCGAGGCCCCGGGGACAGGCTGTCCGTGCTGTCCGTGCTGCCGGAGCGTGAGTGCCTGCTCTCGCCGCCACATTCCCGGCTTGTTTCTTTTGTGCAGGCTGACTTTAAAACCTCTGAGGATTGCATCGCACAGTGGAAGCAAACCAACTTCATGACCAAGCTGGGGTGCATCTCCTGTAAATCGCTGAAAGGGGGAAACATCAGCTAGCCACCCCAGCGTCCTGCTCCCTTCTCCTGTCCCCGAGTCATCTCCTGTCTCAGTGTGCTCTGTCCTTCACCCATTTACCCATCTGCCAGGACGCCGAAGCAGGAAGTTGGGGACTTTATTAGGTGTGGAATTCAGTAAGCAGTTCATCCTCCCCCAGAATCAGAACCATCCCGTCTGGGCTGCTGGGCTGCTGTGGTCAGCCGCTGACCCCCCCGCCCCCCCGTAGTAATGAGGGCAGGGCAGCAGCAGGGAGTCCAGCTCTACCTTCTTCCCCTGGCAGCTGACTGGAGAAATCTGGTTTCAATATAACTCCTAGAAAAGGTTTATGCCACAATCTTTCTAATTGGAAACATATTGGTTCTTTTCCTAGAGTTCTCCCAGCAGCTGTGCCTGGGGTCTGGGATCTGGTGCCTGCACTGGGCTAATTACAGCCTTTCCCCAGCAGGAAATTGTGGGATTCAAAAAGGAAAGGGAGGGGAAAACAGAGAACCTAGTGGTCTACCAAGTGGTGGGCAGCTCTCCTCAGTGCCTGCCAACCGTGAGGCCCAGCCCCGGGGCTCCTGCCATTTCTTTCCCTTGATCCTGCTGGGGTGGGACATTCCCTACACCAGCCGTGTGTTGATATCAGAAGGCAGCAGATGGCACAGCCTGAATCTTTCTTCAGAGAGGGTGGGATATCTAAGTCAGAATCAGTGTCACTGTCATGAATTCGAATAAACTGTTTGAACAAGAGTGTCTGGATGGGGCCTATGAGCTGGACCAACTCAGCAGGGAGGGACACAGGTGTGGAGCACCTGCTGGGCCCCTCACCCAGCCTAGGCTGCTTGTATCCTGGACTTTTGACGCTGTAAGGGGGGGGGGGCGTGTGAATTGGATGGATCACAGACTCTTTGACTTTTCCTTTGGCGATAAAAGCAGAAGAGACTGGGGGCACCTGGGTGGCTCAGTGGGTTGAGCACCAGACTTCACTTCGGCTCAGGTCATGATCTCAGGGTTGTGAGATCAAGCCCTGTGTCAGGCCCCGCCCTGGGTGTGGAGCCTGCTTAAGATTCTCACTTAAAAAAACAACAGAAGAGGGGCGCCTGGGTGGCACAGCGGTTAAGCGTCTGCCTTCGGCTCAGGGCGTGATCCCAGCGTTCTGGGATCGAGCCCCACATCAGGCTCTTCTGCTATGAGCCTGCTTCTTCCTCTCCCACTCCCCCTGCTTGTGTTCCCTCTCTCGCTGGCTGTCTCTATCTCTGTCGAATAAATAAATAAAATCTTTAAAAAAAAAAAAACAACAGAAGAGGCCAACTTTGGGGTCCAGTGCTTACAGCAGGCAGAACATTTTCCCTCCTAATAGTGGGTCCACACCCAGACCCTGTCCCTCTCCCGTTAAGAAGCAGCAAACCATAGCCAAGTTTTAATCATTTAATTAATACCTTTGAATGAAACACTCACAGAGCTTTTTCATGTGTCTCACTCAGGCTTCAGGGCAGAGGGAATGGATTGTTGGTATAGACATATCAAAGACTCAAAAATTTAAAGAAATATATATATACTTCTCTAACATTTTTATGGAAATTAAAAATCAGAGGCTTTTGGTCTCCATCTGCATTAGGTCAAGCTCATTTACCCTAGAGGACAAAGAAGGGTTGCCTCTTCCAGATCCTCCCTTCTCCTTTGTACTCTGTCCCACCCAGTGGGGAAACAAGCTCAGAAGATTCTAGCTGAGGATAAGGAGCTCAAGTAACATTGACAAGGGAGGGGAAGGGGGGGAGGGCAAGAAACAGAAGCTGGGCTCCCTCCCACCTCCAGCAAGTCCAGGGCTGCCGCCAGGGCCTGATCTCCCGGAGGCTTTGGCCTGGTCTTGGTTCCCAGGGGGCTGGGTCAGGAGCTCTGAGCAGAGCAGCGCATACTGGCTCTCCTCTTCCCCCAGCTCGCTGGGCAAGTGCAACAGGTACCCAGCAGCTGCTCCCCCTCGCCCACAGGGCAAGGAAACGACCTTGGTTTACAGCTACAGGGAGAAGACAGTAGTGAGGGAGGGCCAGGGGATGCTGGGCTCTCGTACCGCATCCCCTATGTGCCCAGCTCTTGTTCTGGGAGGGCTTCAGTCTCTCCAGAGAAGCAGCTAAAAGTGAGGCTCCCTGCCAGGCTCAAGCCCAGGTCACTGTTGAGGAAAGAGGACCAGGATAGAAGGGGCGGCCCGGGTGGAAGCCACACTACTGCGGAGGGAGGCGCCGGGGCCAGTGGGGAAGCCGGCTTACCTAGAGGGCACAGGCCAAAAATATGTCGTTAGAATTCCTAGAGAAGAGATCAGTAGCAGAGGCTGGCGGCTAGGGGGCAATCACTCAGCCTCCACCCTAGGAGCACGGAACCCCCTTCATTAACTAGGGAAGAGTCTGGAATAGAATGCACTTTTGGCTCCCCATCCTTGTCACTCAGCGTCAGCCCCCCCCCCCCCGTGAGACCACCTGTGCTGAAAGGCAGCTGCAGAAAGAACATGCACCAAGGAAAGAGAAAGATCACAGAACGGATGTGTAGGGCCAGGTCTGGGCCCACTGCCCAAACAAGCGCTCCCCTGGCCAGACCCCTCCACCCCCCTCCTCAGGACTTCCTGCCCCGCTGAAAGGGACACAGCTTTGCCACAGCCCACAGGCTCCTGCCTCTGAGGTGTTGCGCCTGCCCAAGTGAAACAAGGCATCACCAAGAGCCCAGTGAGACGTCTCCCTATTCTGTTCTCCCATTCTCTGAAGACAGAAGGCCTGTGGACCGCCCCTCTGGTTCTTCTCCCCCACCCTCACCCCCACTTGGGCCCAGGCAGTCTCCCACTTCTTGTCCCCTGCATGGAGCACCTGGCAGAACTGCAAGGCAAGGAGGGTGGTTGGTGGTAAGTTGAGGCACAAGAGGGCTAACCCCTGCTGCACCTTTTGTGCTTTGGAATTCCACAGCCCCGCTCCTGCCTCCAGCCTGGAGAAGCCTGTGGGAATACAATGACTCGCGCACCTCCAAGAACTAAGAAATGGGCAAACTGGATCGGAGGGAGGGGACAGACTGGTCCCAGCTATGGCTGGCTACCGGGGACTGATGCTGCTGCCATGTAAACAGGCCCTTGGAATGCGGCTTCGTGGGCCCTGGAGGATGGACACGCAGCCACTTTTCAAAAGTGCTTTGATTCTGGACTACGGTATGTGCATGATTTGGACATGGGGGGGAAGGAAAGAAACTCAAGTGAGGTGCTCTGCTCCCAACTGTGTGGCCTTGTGGCCAGCAGGGGGCGCAGCCACCCGCTCCCACCAACTACCTCCTTCAAGATGAGGCTAAGGCCAAGACAAGCAGCAGCTGCCAGAGGGGAATCAATCCATGGCAGGGGGGTGCGGGGAGGGGGCATGAGCCGGATGACTTGGAGGACAGGATCAACACCAGGCTTGCATAAATATCGAAGGCTGTGAAGGTTAAGGCCGCAGGCATCCTCTCTACTAGGTTAAGTGTCTGCCGTATCCTCTCGTCCTTGGAGCTGCTCAGGTCCCTGAGATTGTATTCCTGGGATGGGTCAGCAGTGCCAGCGAGGTGCTGTTGGTCAGACCAGCTCTTTCTGTGGGTCTGCAGGGGGGGAAAAGGATGGGACACTCAGCAAGGGGCTTCCCAGCTGGTTCCGGATGGCCCCCAGGCGCATCCTCTCCCCCACAATTGACCAGCACCAGCCAGATGCTTTACAAACAGCCCTGGCTCGCTAATGCAGGCACTGTGGCCTGCCCTTTAAGGTGAGGACTGAAGGCCGGGATGAGTACAGAAATTGGCAAAGCTGAGTTCGAACTCAGTAAGTCTAACTTCAAAGCCCCACACACCAGGCTCCTTCACTAGCTTATCAAGGGTGATAGCTCGCCCTTCCCAAGCAGCCCGAGACCAGAAAAATCTGAAAGATCTGGTCACACATCCCTAATAGTGGGACTTCAGGCACCTCTCTCCCATCATCAGTGATGGGAACCCGCCCCCCCACACACACACACACACTGTCCACTGTACCTGAGCCAGGCGGGCCCAGCTTCTGCTCCTCCGGGCCCACCAGCTGCACGACACTTCCGTTCTCCGCCAGCTCCCCCTTAGTCCTGTCCTCAGCATGAAGGAGCCCGTTGGTGGGAGGAGCAGGAAGGGACTCGGCCGGAGGAAAGGTGGGGGAGGGGGAGGGTGGGACCCCCACAGAGGGCTTGCGGGCCACCGGTGGGGGAGCTTTAGGCGGCTTCTTTGGGGCCTGGGATGGCCGCTGCTCCGAGATGTTCCGAAGTTCAGCCACCAGATTCCGCTGGAGGTCAGCCTGGGCCTCAGGGGACACCGGCCGCTCCAGCTGCAGCTTCTTGGCGCCCTTGGAGAAGATGAAGCTGGCCATAGAGGCAGGGGACTGGGGAGACCGTGGCTCGGCCTCCGGTGGTCCATTGGGCTGGGCGCTCCCAGGGTCCTTGCCGGCAGCCAGACTGGAGGCCTTGAGTCGAACGGCGGCATGGAGCCCTGAGGAGGGGGCAGGCGCCGGGCTGGCCCGCCCTGACAGCGCCCTTCGCAGTGGCTTCTGGGGGGCCGCTGGCCCGGACGCCGGGCTCGCAGCTACCGCAGGGGTGCCCACGGAGCGCAGCCGCACCATCTGCAGGAGCGAGGGGGTGACCAGGGGCGCACCAGCATCCTCCCTGGGAGCCGTACTGCCTTTGCTGCAGCCCACTGGCTCCTTCCGAGGGACCTTGGCCAGAAGCCCTGGGCCAGAACCAGCAGGAGGCGGGACTGGTGGGGCTGGAGGCAGCTCTGGGGAACCGACCGGCTGGCTCTGGGAAGAGACCGCAACCAAGAAGGACGAAGCAGCCAGGGAACTGACAGGCTCTGGGGGGCCGGCAGGGCCTGCAGGCTCAGGGCCAGCCAAGGAGAAAAAGGCCTCCTCGGGTGGGGGGAAGTCAGCCATGGACAGGTCCTGTTCCTCAGGTGCAGGAGGCGGGGGCGGGGGCCAGTTGGGGTCTTGGAGGGGCTCCTCAGCAGTCTCTGGGGCAGACGGGGCCTCAACCGCCTCTGGCTTCTTAG
>NC_048219.1:11009271-11023267 GCF_002007445.2 Ailuropoda melanoleuca | reverse complement strand
GGACGGTGGGGGTGACTTGTCTTTGGAGGCAATGGGAGACTCCTGTGGTGGGACGAGGGATGTCTGCAGAGTTGGCCGAGGCTCAGGACTCACATCAGTGGTAGAGACGGGCCCAGGGACCACGGCAGGAGTAACCGGAGCAGGGGCAGCTTGGTTAGGACTCTTGGACTTGGAAGGGGGTGGGGAGAAGGGGGCAGGCACCTTGGGGTGAGGAGGTATGGCAAACCTGTCACCCAGGGTGGTTGACATCTGTGTACCAGAACGGTCTGAGGGGGCTGGGTCAGAGGATGAGGAGCACAGAGACGTGAGGGAGGAGGAGACAGAGGCCCCAGGAGAGCGAAGGGAAGTGACACGCTCTGGTTTAGGGGGTTGGGCCCTGCCCGGGGAAGGAGGGGCCCCGGTGAGACCCTTGGGAGGGAGGGTAGGTGTACCACTTTGGCTCGAGTACCCACTGGAGGGTGAAAGCGTCCGTTCTGGGGAGCGTGGGGGACGCCGGGAGCCCCCTGGAGACAAGCCAGGCACCCAGGTGCCCGCTGAGTGGGAGGGACAGGGGGCCGCCCCCATCCCTTCTGACCCACCAGTGGTGGGCGGCCGGGGCAGCTGCGGCTGCTGCTTCCGCTCAGGCTTGGGCGGCAACCCCAAGGGCCCATCGGGGGCCACCGAGCCCCGCTGATGCAGGGAGTAGGTCCGGCGGGGAGGTGGGGGGGGCCGCTTCAGCTTACGCAGGGACACACTCCGGCCGGACAACTGCCCACTGCTCCGGATGCTGACGGTGTCTGAGGCCTCGGCCGTGCTGCCCCCGCTGGGAGAGCCCCTCCCGCTGCCCCCCTGGGGAGGGGGTGCCACACTACTGCTAGCCACAGAGCCCTCAGGCCGGCCCTCGGAGCCGCCCTTCGAGGAGAGGGTGGAGCCATCAGACACGATGGTCTCCGAGGACTGAGAGTGGCTCCAGGTGTCACTGGAGGAGGAAGGGTGGTGGCTGCAGGGCCGCGGGCTGGAGGCCGAGGAGAAGCGGCCCAGCGAGCGCACAGAGGCCGGGCTGGCCGAGAGCAGGCTGCAGCGGCTCAACGTACGCAGGCTACAGCGGCCCAGCGCCACCACGTCCACGGTGGGTGGCAGGACAGCGTGTGGGATCAGCTTCGACAAGTAGGTGGCCTGGGGCGAGATGGACATGGCTGGGCTCAGGGGCTCTGGAGGCCCGGCACCTCCTGTCAGTCCAGGCACGGCGAGGGACATGGGCCGGGTCACCGGCGGGGGCCGGGCCCCTGTGGACCGACCGACGAGGGTGTCATCCCGGTAGATACGGTCAATGTGGCGCTGCAGCATGGCCTCCGCCTCGGCCCCAGCCTCGGCCTGTGCCTCCAGCGCCTGCAGGGACACTCGGGCGCCAGTACCCGAGACCGGGCCCGCGGGACGGCCATCCACTGTGGGGATGCGTACCGCATCCCGAGGACCAGGAGGCCGAGGGGTACCTGGTGCCTCACGCTCATGCCGCAGGCCTGCGAGGGACAGGGAGGACGTGGGAGTCAGCAGAGGGCGCGGCCAGAGCTCCCCCCCCCACCACTGCCTCCCATCCCGGGGCTCACCGAGCTCCTTCTGCACGTGCTGCGGCAGTCCCAGCACTGTGCTCCGCCTCTCCCGGCGCCGCCGCCCCGACTTCCCAGATGATTTGGAAAATGAGTCATGGGGTCGGAAGGTAGAACCTGGGGGCCAGTCCAGGGGAGAGAAACCATTAGAGCAGGTCTCAGGGCACATTTTGCAGAGAGCACTGCTTTCGTAGAATAACTAATAAGAGTGCTGCAAAAAAAAAATTTCCATAATCAAGTAGGCGTGGGCAAAGCTAGGTTAAACAGAGCTAGACACTTCTTTTCCGTACGACTTCTGGAAGGCTTCACTAGGCCGAGGATAATTTCCATTTAGTGAACAATTATTATGTGTTAGTCAGCATGCTAAACGCTTGGCATTCATTCCGATAATGTAAGTACTCTTATCCTCATTTTTATAGAACATCAAACGGAAGACTGGAGTGGCTGAGGGTTGGCCCAAGGTCACACAGCTGGGAAGTGGCAACGCCAGGCCCAAAACCAGGTTTCCTGACTCCTAAAGGTCCTGCTTTGCAGTGCGTGGGCACCACAAGTCTCCAAGAAGACACCCGTGTTTCCTGAATTCACTGACTCACAGAGCCTTGGGAGGTGCTAGATTAGGGGGAAAAGGGGAAAGCTGCAGGGGCTGGGACCCCAGATCGTGCCCACCGCCCCTCCGCCCCGTCCAAGAACCCAGGCTGGTGAGCAGACACCTTTGCGCTGGATCATCTCTGAGCGGATGGAGAGCGCGTCCTCTGCTGTGGAGCTCTCAGCCGTGTAGGATGTGGTCTGGCTGCAGAAGGAGATGCGATCCTCGTCCGGCCCCATCCGGGAAGACTGTTGGGGGAAGAAGGAGATGAGGCCCTGGCCTCAGACCACCCCAGAAGCCTATGGGGACCTCTTGCTGTTGCCTCTTCAGGGCCCCCCCTTGGAGCTTTGGACTCTGATTCTCCCTGGCTTCACCTAGCACTGAGCAGATATCAGCTGGACTGGCCCTTAGGGGTCATCTAGTCTACCCCTTTGCAATACAAGTATACTGAGATCCAGAAGCGTGCAAAGACCTACTTGCCAGAGATTAAGCAGGGAGGGGAAAGCAGGGTCAGGACTGGGTTGGGGACAGGGCTCACCTGGATGCTCTGGGTGTCTCCATGGTCCCAGCTACCCTTATTCAGTTTCTGTTTTTCTGGAAGACACCAGAAAGGTACATTGGGCTAAGCCCCTGACCTTGGGAGCCAAGAGTAGTCCTGGAGGGGAGAAGTTACCTTGGTGCTGTAGGGAACGGAGACCCTCCTGGGCCTGTGTGTGCAGCTCTTCCAGGTGAGGCGGCCGCCCGCTGGGGAAGAAGACATTGTCCTGGTGCTCATCCACTAGAGACCCTGGCCCCTGGCCAGGCCCCACACTCAGACGTTTGTCGCTCTCAGCCTTGGCAGAGCCTAGTGGAACAGAGGAGGAAGAGAAGTGAGGCCTGAGGGCATCTGGGTCCTGGGGATGCACGGGCCCCACAACAACAGCACCCACGGTCCCAAGGCTGCACACAGCCCCTGGACGTACATGCAAGGCCCACTTCCAGCAATCCGTACACACAACTCACAGGTCTGAGTTACACGCTCAATACATACAGCCCCCACGTACATGTACAGCCTCTACCCAAGCGTGCTTGTATCTGAGTACCCACGCCACACAAAGGACCCCATACAGGGCACCATACCCGGGGCACACAAGCCCACCATACAGGCATATGACACCAACAGGCTTCCGTCTACATACACACCCACAGACTTCAGGATGTACACAAACGAACAGCACCCAAGTATAAACACATCAGCAACCAACATCAAACACAGGGGCCCCCGGAGAACACGCCCAGCCCCCACATATATACACAACATCCACAGTCCCCATTTCCGTACATATACAAACAGTACCCATATATACACACAACTGTGCGTCCACACATCACTCAGGGCCCAACACAAAGTACCCCAATATACACATAGCCCATAGCGAATACAATTCTCGTGTCTCCACACCCCAAGCTCCACTTTAAGGAAAACCAACCACCCCTTTCACACACCCCCTTGGCCCAGGCGCAGGAAGACACTGTGGGACACTAGGAAGGGCTGTGGGCTAGCAGGGGTCCTAACCAGAATTCCTGGAAGTCCTGGGAGGAGGGACCAACCAGGGACATGGCCTCTGTGTCCCCTACTCACCCATGTGGCTGTCCCTTAATGGAAGGATGGATAGGGGAGGGGAGGGGAGAAGGCGGCCCTGGAGCCCTCCACCCCCAGACAAGGCAGCCCCAGCCTCTCTTGGGAAAACAGTCCCAGGCATCCCCCTCTCGTGGAGGCCCCAGCTCCTGGTGCAGGGGAGCCAGGGATCCATTACAAAGGATCCTGTTACAGGCCCCGCCCATGGGGAAGCTGGTCATCTAATCCTGGGAATGAGGGGCTGTGTCAGCACTTTGCAGCCCCAGCCCCCCTTTAAATGGAACCCACAACATAAGCAAAAGCACTGGGAGGATCATGTGACCTTGGCAGCACCTTGTAGAGGGGCAGGAACAAAACAGGCCCTTTAAAGGGCCACACCCCATGATCAGGGTCTTCAGCTTGGACAACTGCCCATTCCTCCTTCCTCAGCCCATTCTTCAACAGCCAGCTCCTGCCCAGGGAACCTGCAGGAACCTTACAAGGTCAGAGCCCCTACGTCTCCAGACAACCCAACCCACTGAGTAATCCCTGAATCTTACAAGTTGGGGAAACAGGATCAAAAAGGAAAGGCCTTGCCTAAGGTCATCCAGCAAATCAGAGTCAGCATAAGGACTAGGACTAAACTCCAGGTTCCCAGAGGGGACTCCAGGCTCACTCAAACTGAGGACCCTCTGCCCGCCCCCCCAAAAAACTCCAATAAACTCTGGCCCCCATGTCTTAATCCAGGTCTGAAAGCCCAGTTCCTAGAAGCTGAAAGCCGGCAGAGACCCCCTCCCTCCAAAACTTCTCCACCCACCCGCCCTCCACCTCTAAACAGCATTTCCATGATCGTGCCCCAAATTCCAGGGGCACTACTTTCCTCTCCACTCTGCTCCCCATATCGCATCCTCCCACACACACTGACCTGGGGGTCAGTGGGGTGCTGTGCCTCTCAGAACTGAGGTATTAGGATGCACCCAGTACAGTGTGGGTACCCCTGGAGGAAGCAGTCTCTCCCAAGGGCTGCAGGCTTCAAGGTCAGACACACCTGGATCCATCCTCCCAAAACCATCCAAGCAGGGCCCAGACAAAGGCAGCGGAAAAGCCTCTGGACAAAGGCACAGCGGAGGACGGGGCAGTCTGGCCTCATTACTGCTCCCCATCCCCCACCCCTCACCCTTCCTCGGCCTTGATCCCCCTTTTTACAGAAGGGTCTGGCAAATGGAGGTGTCGGGGTCCCTCCTCTCCCCCTCCCCAGCCACACCCACTCACCCTTCTTTTTAAAGAGCCCAAGGAGCACCGGGAGGCGGCGGCCCAGGAACACCACCATGACTGCGGGCGCCACTAGGGCCCTCCCCTATTCCGACCTCTCCGGAACGTCGGGCACCGCCTTCACCATAACCCAGCACCGAGTGGCGCGAGTCGGCCGCCCAGCTGCAGAGCCGGCTCCAGGAAGGGGAGGGGGAGGGGCTGCTCTCCAGGTCCTCCTCCCACCTGCGCCGCTGATCCCGCCCACCCACCAACCCCGCCCCTCAAGTGGAGTGCAGAGGCAGGAACCATCCCCAGATTCTGACCGGGGAAACTGAGGACGGGAGTCTGCGGATGCTTGGCTCTGGTGGAGAGTATGACTAGCAGGGCTGAAGATACTCAGTCCCGGGGGGCAGACGACGAACCCATCCCCAAGTCCTT
This sequence comes from Ailuropoda melanoleuca, assembly GCF_002007445.2. Lineage (NCBI taxonomy): Eukaryota > Metazoa > Chordata > Mammalia > Carnivora > Ursidae > Ailuropoda > Ailuropoda melanoleuca. Next base: position 11,017,809 of record NC_048219.1, on the reverse strand, counting down.
TTCTAAACAGTCAGGAGCCAAAGCCATGGCAGGGGTCCCAGCCGCCAGATGGTGGGTGGAAGAGCCACTAGACTACACTTGGCACGATGCCCATCCCCAAGTCCTCCTGGCCGGTGAGGGTCACTCCCTGGAGAAGGAATTCAGAGGTGGAACAGCCTGGCAGAAGCCCAGAACTGCCTGTGATGGCAAGGCCACTGGCAAAGGGAGGGGTGGGAGCCAGCCCAGGACACCGGGACGCTGAGAAGCCAGGGATATGTCCAGAGCAGAAACACAGTGGTTGCTGGGAACAACTCCTTGTCTGTATGTTCAGACCCATGCTTTCCAAAGGAACTTCTTCCCACTTTGCTCATGCGGGCAGCAGCCCAGAGAAGCATTGTGAACTCTCCAAGGTCACACAGCAGAGGCAGGCTTCATCATATATCCCCTGCTCCTCCAGCCCAGGACCCTTCCCATTGGCCCCACTCTGTGACCTGGTGACTGTTGGGTCACCCGGCAGAGAGAACAGAATTAGCCAAAAAAACCCCGATCACATGTAAGCGCAATAAAAATAAGAGGTAGGCAGAGGTCCCTGGAGGGAAGTTGGCTCCAAGTTCAAATTCAGCTCCGTCACACACAAGTCATGACTTCATATGGAAACAAGACCAACAAACTCCTCCTTGTAAGACTGCTGCACCATTCGTTCCATCAGAAAGTATTAAGTTAGTAGCGGGGGCTATCACGAAGGGAGGGGAACTTCAGCTTGCTCACCCTAGCACCTAAATCAGTGCCTGTCACACTGTGAGTTCAATAAACATTTGACAACTACATTAAGGAGGCAGACTAACAGTACAATTTGGATCAGTGAAGACTGAGGAGCTCTGATGGGGAAGGGGTTCCTCTAGGGAGCAGGACAGAAAGTCTAAGGAAAGGCCATGGGAACCGAGACCTGCACGAGGCGAAGGAAGCCGGCCAGGGCGAGTGCTCGGCACACAGCCTTCTGGACAGAGACAGCAGCAAGTGTAAAGGCCTCGAGGCAGGAGTGGGCGTGGGGAGGTGTCTCCGAACAGAAAACCCAGGCCAGTGGGGTGGAAGTATGGTGAGCAAGGGAGAGAAGGGCAGAAGCCAGGTCGGGTGGGGCCCCAAAGGTCAGCATGGAAGGTTAATCTGGGTAATGACAGTGCTAAGAGATCCCCTTGGGCAACTCCAGCAAGAGTAGCTGAGGCTGTGGAAGAGAAAGTCAGGGAAGCGCTGTCCCCAAACTCCCCTCAGGATACTGCTCTCTCATAGCACCTTTCTCCCTGAGTCGCCAAGAATTCACAGGGGCTCCCAGGCCGCAAACAAGCCCCCTCCCCATGTGCACAACGTCTGTGCAGCCGGGTAGTATGTGAATCCACAAATCACTGAAATCTGAACAACAATCCTAAGAAGTAGGCACTTTTATCCCCATTTGACAGATGAGGACATAGAGGCCAGAAAGGGCAACTGGGAAAGGCAAGGTGGCATTTGCCCTCAGGATGACTTGAACCCAAAAGCTGTGCTGTCCTCTGTGTGAGCTACAAACCTGATCTCCCCCCCGAAGAAGGGCTGAGGGACCCTATCATCCCCAGAAGTTGAGGTTTCTCAGCCACATCTTCCCCTTGTCCCTCTCTTAGGTCAGACCCATCCACCCCTTATTAGCCCCACTCAGACACAAAGAGCAGTAGCCCCCCACTTGAAGGGTGATTAACGCCAGGGGTTGGGGAAGGCAAACCGTCTGTACCCTCAGGAGTCTTACAACAACAGCCCTTCGAGGCAAGGTTTCAAACACACTCTCCCGGAACTGATCTTGGACCTGTGAGGCTCGGAGAGCTAGGTGACTTCCCAAGCTCTGGCTGGCTCCAAAACCGAAGGCTTTAACCACGCAGGACACAGTCATTCTCAGCTTCCCCCTAACCGAGGAAACTCAGGGCTGAGCTCCACTCATGGCGTGGGGGAACATCAGCTCGAGGTCCCAGGCCCCCAGCTGGCAGTCAGGGCCACAGCTGCAAATTCCCAGAGGACCCAAGGCTCTCACGTCTGATAACATCTGGTTGCTCCAGCAACACCCCCCACACACACCCACAGCTTGGCCAGAGCGTGCAGTCTCTCTGAGCCACCCAAGGCTCAGGTCCACACACCTGTGACGTGCTTAGGGAGGGGCTCCACGACCTGCGTCTCAGGGCAAGGGCAGGCTCCTCACAAAGAAACTGGGGCCGAGAGAGTGGAAGGACCTCGCCCAAGGCCACATTTAGAGTCCTTGTTCCAGGACCTTCTGCCCTGGCACAGTCCGGAGGTGCAGCCTGGGGCTGAAGCTCACCACCAGCCTCCACCTCCCCTCTTCCCCCACCTGCCTGAGGAAGGAAGCTTCCCGGATCAGAGAAGACACCTTGCTCTTGGCCACACCCCTCCCATGAAGGGCACACCGGGAAGCACACAGGCCCAGTTCGGGAGCTCAGATCTAGTCCACCAGCAGAGGTTCAGTGTGCAAGGCCCTCCTAAATGTCCCACTGCCACCCCCCCAGGTGCGTGCTCTCAGGACCACATCCACAAAGCACACCCAGGCCACCTAATCCAGGTCCTCCTCATACACGAGCAGGCCTGCAGACTCACACAGGGCCCAGCCCGGTGGCTGTGTGTACACAAAGGCAGGTGCATGTACCCACCACTCTGGGGCTTTCCTGAGCCCCGGGACAGGGAGGAAAAGGGGAGGGAGCCCCAACCCCCAAGGCCAAGTGCACATTTGTGCACACGCGTACACACCGTCTTGGCAACATCCTCCACGGGGTGAGGCCTCAACCTGCCCCATTCCAGAGCAAGGGGCGGGGGCGGTGGCGCGCCCACAGCCAGGCAGGCCTGACTCAGGGGAGAGGAATGAGGGGGGAGGGCACAGCTGCCCAGGTGGCCTTGCTCAGAAGCTGGAACCCTCCGGGCCTGGGCCTGGGCCTGGGCCTGGGACTGGGCCTGGGCCTGACCCTGCTCCCCACCCCCATATTTGACCGCAGGCCAGCCCAGGGGCCAGGATTCAGAGTGTTCAGAGGTCCTAAAGTCTCAACCCCTCTGTCATGGTAAACAAACCAGGCCCTTCCAATAGGAGCAGACCCAGAACACATGGAGATTTTATTTTCTTAGAGATAAGACAAAGGGACATGAACATCACAAAAACCTTCAGGTGAAGGTTTCTCTTTCTCTTCTGTCTCATGGAACACCTGACAAGACACCTAAAAGCCACGTTAAGACTTCCCTTTTTACAAAGGCATACAGGGAGGCTCCAGGGAAAGTGACTTGCTCAAGGTCACCCAACCAGGAAGTGACAGAACCCACAGTCAAACTTAGGTCTCCATCCAATGCTTTCATGGTCTTAAGTCTGAGGAAGTTACGGGATCAGGGGGCCTGCAACCTCAATTCCTGCCCAAAGAGGGGGAGTTCTACACCCCACCTCTACAGAAGGGAAATCCCCCTCCTTCCTTCCATCAGTGGGAAGCTCCACCCTAGAGCAGAGCTGCAGAGCTGACAGGCCGGTTCTAAGGTAAATATGGGGGGGCAGGGAGTGCCCCTGACAAGGAAAGGAGGATCCCAGGCCTTGGGCGCCTGGGGGAACCAGCAGCAGTGCAGGGAGGAATTAACTACAATAATGTTAACAAATGTCATAACGAGTTTCCGGGTCAGTATCTGCTCCTGACAATGACCTAATAATCTCTCTCGGCCAGGGCACAGGTCTGAATTTTCAAGAGCCCCTTCCTTTGTTCCTTCAAGGCACGATTATCCCTATTTTACAGATGGCGGGAGAGGCAGCCACAATGAAGTCAAGAGAGGAAAGGCCTGGGAGTCAGGAGTCGGGATTAGAGAGGCCTCGGACAAATGAATCAGCCTCTCTGGGCCTCAGTTCCCTCTGTATAGTAGGACTCACGCCCCCCCTTATGGAGTGCCCGGGAAAGCCAAAGCCACACAACCAAGTGCAAACACAAAGTGTTGTGCTCAGAGCCTCTGCGTCTCCAAGGTAGAGGGATGGGTAAAGGTCCCTCTCAGGCCCCTCTGCCTTTCCACTCACAACATGATACTAAACTCGCATTTATCGAGTGCCAACGAACTGAGACCCATGTGGTCTCACTAAATCCCACTCGCCATACAGAGGCTCTCCCTCAGGGTCAGTGACTCACCTAAGGTCACACAGCTAGTAACTGGCAGAGTCAGGGTGTGCGAGCCCAGCTCTGACTGGCTGCAGAACCCTGTTCTTCCCATGCCACCAGAGGCCTCCTCACCCACCCACTTCCGGGGCTCTCTTCAAATCCCAAGTGGCATTAAGGACCATTATTAAGATAAGGTCTGATAAGGGACACTGAACAAGAGCTCCCTATCAGCTCGTCAGTGACCCAGCGCTAACCCTTCCATTTGGGAAGGAAGAGAATATCAGGGCCAGACCAGAGACCCCACAGCCCAGGGAGTCAGGAGCCTCAGGTCTGAGCTCTCCCTGTCCCTCAACTGCAGCACGATGCTGAGCCAGGCCGTGCCCTTTTCTGAGCCTCAGTGTCTTCATCTGTGAGATGGGAGGGTTGACGAGCCGATCTCTAAAGATCCCTCAGCATGTAGGGCTCTGCCCCTAGGAGGGTAGTGGTCCCGCACTTTGGGTCAGGGCCTGGGGCAGCAAGGAGGTTCACCTTATCTCAGATCCCTCAGACCAGAGAGGGCCAGGCCAGCCCCTTGTCTGGAAGCCCAGGGTTTCCACAACCAAGTTCAGACATACAGTTGGTCACAAGTCTCCTCCATGAAAGTGGAGGAGATAGGGAGACACTCGGGTTGGGGGGGGATAAGAGGAGGGGTACTTTTCCCAGCTTTGGGACCTACCAAAGGTCCCTGGCACTCCAGGTACAGAGGCAGGGGGAGGGAAGAAAAGAATTCCAGGGATGCCTGGGTGGCGCAGTCGTTAAGTGTCTGCCTTCGGCTCAGGGAGTGATCCCGGCGTTGTGGGATCAAGCCCCACATCAGGCTCTTCTGCTAGGAGCCTGCTTCTTCCTCTCCCAGTCCCCCTGCTTGTGTTCCCTCTCTCGCTGGCTGTCTCTCTCTGTCAAATAAATAAATAAAATCTTTAAAAAAAAAAAATAGAATTCCAGGTGGTCTGACTCCACCAATAACTTAGTCGATTCCCTCAATTTCCTCATCTGCAAGGGGGGCCATGGCAGGGGTGGGGTGGTGCAAGGGGGGCCATGGCCAAACTGCCCAGGACCAGATGCCCGGTGGGCCTGGGGAGGGGTGGGTGGGGCTGGATTCCTGAGATCCAAGACCAAACAATCCCAGCAGGTTACAGTATCTTTCCAGCAGTGAGAAGGCCTCTCCCTGTCCCCCCCACCCTTACCCTTCCCTTCCATCCAAGGGCACTGGTCCAATGGACCAATTGTTCCTTAAATCTCAGTTTTCCTTCCATTTGCCACCTGCTCCCTCTCTGAGCCCTTGGGGGCCTCAATGCTTCGTCCTCAACCCCTGCCCCTCTCCCACAGCGCTTCCTCCACTTGTGCTCCCTACGGAGTCCAAACCCCCAGGACCTCAGGCCTTCTTTGCCCAGAGGATCTGTAGGCCCCTCAATCGTAGGAAACCCATCTATTCCTGAACTGATTAAGGGGACAGGCTTTAGAATCTGACAGGCTTGCTTCTGAATCTCGGTTCAGCTACCTCCTTGCTGAGTGGCCTTGGGCAAGTGACTTCACTTCTCTAAGCTCCAGCTTCCCCACCTGTAAAATGGGGGCAATAATGGCTTCTAGCCTGTAAGACTGTTGGGGGACGAATGAATCAACCAATGCAAAGGGTTTAGCATAGGCCCTTATTTTTAGCTCTGAGTTATTATCTCTGTCACTGTCCCCCAGCCAAGCAGCTTCGAGCACAGAGCCTTCACAGCCCTCTCTGGCCCTTCTTCCCAACATCTGATTAATCCCAGGTCCTATCACTTCTGCCACCTCCTCCGCAGTGTCTCTGCAGCTGCCACTCCTCTCCACTCCCACAGCCCCCACCCTGTCCCCAGCCCTCACCTCACCACCTCTCCCCTGGATTACTGCTCTCTGGAGCTTCCACTCTCACCACTCCACCCCCCAACCTATCCTGCCTGCACCTGTCCTGGCTCTGGCGCCATCTTCCTAACACACTGCTTTCATAGGCTCCTCCCTTGCTCAAACACCTTCACCGGCTCCCTATGGCCTACAGACTCCAGTTCTCTCTGCTTGCCTTGCATTCTATCCCTCATCTTCTCCAGATGAATCAAATGGATAAGTACTCAAACCCCAGTCCCATACCTGGGCACGTGACAGCAGAGGCCCAGTCTGGGGAAGCCTTAGAATCCTCATCACAAGTAAGACCAAAGGGATTGTGGGGATGTACTGTATGGTGATTAACACAATATAATAAAAAAAAAAAAAANGCCTTAGAATCCTCATCACAAGTAAGACCAAAGGGATTGAAGCTTGCATTCACAGTGGAACTCCTCTCTTCCTAACCAAAGAAAGAAGCCTCAGCTACATTTCTCTCCAGCCTCCACTCTCAGGTTCAACTCTATGCCTGTGCTCACGACCATTTCCCCAGAGCTGAAGTGCATTCCTGGTCATCTCTCTCATTTAATCAACAATTCAGGACTCATTCCAACCCTGCAGTTACTTCAAAGAACAAATTAAGACCATCTCCCCAGTCTTCTAAAACTGACCCTCACCCAAAAGCCTTTTGAGTATTCCCCAGCCCCCACACTTACTTCTGTGTTGCCTTGACATTGCTTTCTGGTTTTTTAGGACCACCTTAAAGCCTGGTTAGTCCCTGAGTTGCAGCAGGAACTTAAGAGCACAAGGGCTAGTGGGCAAGACTGTAAACACAGGCCTCTTCACCTCTCTCTCTCTCCCACCACAAATGGTCACAAGTCTGGACCCACAGTTGGTTCTCAGGAAACCATCAGATTAGAGTGACCACGGGAGAGCAGGCGGAGCCCCAGCCCCACCCCTCAGTGCAGAATCTAAGAGGAGAGACAGGTGGATACATCCAGGATTTCAGGATTGGTGGGACAAGGAGACTACTGGAAGGTCCTGGAGTCTCTCATCAATCCACCTCCTGAGGAATCCTCAGAGAGCCTACCAAAACTTAATTAACCCTTTCCTGCTGTTATTTTGATTATCACGATTATTTTTCAAACCGCTACTGGCAAATGACCTTGGACAAGCCCATCTTCTCCAGATCTCAGTCTGGAGCCACAAAATAGCTAGACAGAACTGTAAGGGTCCCAGAAGTCACCTAAGCTACGTCCCCCTAAATCCACCAACAGGCCCCTCTGTGGGAGCCAGGAGGTCCACAGAAGTTGAGCAATCTGCTCAAGGTCACCAGAGCCTAGACCAGAGCCACACTGAAAACCCAGACCCCCTAATTCCCAGCCCAGGTTCTTCTGTCACCCCCTGTGTGGAGGGATGAGATCATCAGGCTCATTTCAGAACCTCTAGGAATGTGGGCCACCCTAGGAAGACATGGGTGGATTCCCTCACCACAGAAGGAACCCCACCCCACCTTCTCCAGAATTCTTTCACTCCCAAAGACCAGAAAGAACACCTGCCTCTGTTGGGGACCCCCTATCTTCCTCAGGGGAAAGGGCAGATCTACCCCATCTCTGGATTCGCCAGGTAAGGGAACTAGCCACCCTCCACAGCCCCTCCTCCAGCACCCCTTGGGACTCTGGGGGATACCCTGAACTGTCGCATCTGCTGGGGAAAACCAGAAATCCCATTTCGCAGCCCTAGGATTGGAGGCCTTTTCTCTATTCTCCCCCTCCACCAACCCCCCACTTGGAGGCAGGAATGTGACCCGCGGAGGGATCCCGCAGCACGCCCGGGGAAGGGCTGCGTTCCAGCTCGGTGGCTGCACTGAAAGGGGGGACATGCGGCAGCGACCACGGGGACCGCGGGTGGGGGGAAGGGGGACAAGAGGCAGCAGCGACGCAGGTGGGGGCGGGGAGAGAGCCCAGAGAACCAGTCCGACTCCCGATCACGCCAGATGGAGGCGGCCCGGAGTCTCCAGCCCCTGGTTTCCTGCTTCTCCCCTGCACCTTTGTCTCCCCTCCCTCCTGCAAACTTTCAGCCTGTTGGGGGCTAACAAGTGTGAGTGTGTGTGTGTGTGTGCGTGTACAAGCGCCTTAGGGTCTGTCTTTGAGCCTGAGTGTGGGAGTCTGGCTGGTTGTGCAGTTCTGAACCCGTATGTACATCTGTGTGCCTAAGCTGCTGGGCAACTGTACCTACATGACTGATGTGTGTGTGTGCGATTGTGTGAATCTGCGCGTGTGGTATAATTAGCGTGGCAGTATAAACCGTAAACCTAGGTACATGTACCTGTGTCAGGGTCTGTGCGTCCTACAGCGATGCTGCGGGTGTGAATGTGTATGTGATTTCGTGTCTGCATGTCCGTACATCTGAGTGGGTGTTATGTGTGACTGAAAATTGTGAACATATACGTGTGCCCGCCCGTGGGTATTCGTCTGTGCGTGTGCCTCTTTGCGCATGTGAGGGGTGGGGTCTGTGCGGGGGGATTCCC
>NC_048219.1:11000883-11009171 GCF_002007445.2 Ailuropoda melanoleuca | reverse complement strand
TCCAACTAGGGGCAGCATGGTGTAGCAGAGACACCGCTGGGCTGGGAGTCCAAAGCCCTCAGTTCTAATCCCCATACCGCTCATCCTTTCTGCCACTGGGCAAGCCCCTCCACTACACTATGCTGCCTCTTATGCCCCATGGTTCCAGGGCACCACATCCCTCCCTGAGAAATGGGAGAGTCAAAGCTGATCCCCACCCTCCTTGAGGCCCATGCCTTGATAAGAGTTTGAGGTTAACAACAATGCAGTCCCTGAGGGGTTTTCCATCCAGAAAACACTTGTTAAACATACACTATATACCCAACTGTGTGCACCAGGGCACCTGCTTTGCACAGAGAAGAGGGCCTAGTGTCAAAGCTGGAAGAGACCTCAGAGAGTATCTGCTAGCCTGATTCCCTTAATTTACAGATGGGGCCCATAAAGGGGAAAGGTGGCGTGGAGGAGCAGAGAAAACACTCAGCGATAACATCCAGATCCCTTGGCACGAGTTGAGCAACAGCAGGTATGCAAAGAGCTTCAAGGGATGTCTGGAAGGTAGCAGGTGCCTTGGCCTTTGCAAGAGACCTTGCAGCAATTGTCCTGTCCCCAGTTCAACCTCATCTCCCACCACACCCCTCTCATTCTCAGAGCTCCAGCCACAACGCTGCTCTGCTCGCCACCACCCCACCACCCCACCGCTCCCACTGCACGCCTCCAGGCCTTCCCACGTGCTGCTTCCTCCTCCACCTTTGTCTGGAAGATTCCTCGTTCTCCTCAATACCCTGCTCAACAGTCTGTTCCTCCAGGAAGTCTTCCTTGCACCCCTCCTCCCCCAGCTCAGCCCTCTGTGCTCCCACAGGCACTAGTGCTGCCCTCTGATAGAACCGATCACACCCCAGGGCCCCCCAGCACCCTGTGTAACACCATCCCAACATCCATCTCAAGACAACAGTTCCTTTTGGTATCTCCCTTTCCAATCAGAAAACAAGCTCCTCAAGACAGTGATCGCCTCCCTCCCCCGAGTAAGCCTGAGCGAGGCAGTGCTGGGCACGCAGCAGGCGTGCTGTGGGTGTGGAGCCGGAGCGGGTGGAAGTGGAGACGGTGGGGCTTGCCTGCGGACGGAGGTGGTGATGATGTCACTTCATACTGGGAGAGGTGAACAGGTGCGGGCAGAAGAGTCCCAATCTCACGTTCTTTCACTACAAAGGCAACACTGGGCTTGAGTGCCTCGTGACTCTCTTGAACGGTGGTGCAGGCCTCGCCGAGCTAGAGACTTGGAGGAGAGGGGTGTCCTAAGCAGACAGGAGTCCCGACCTGGAGCAGACCGCAGCAGCGGCCTCCTGGGAATGATGCACTTTGCCAGAAGATTTGGGGTTTAAAAAACCCTTTGCCAGCTGAACTGCCTCAGTCTCCCCTTTGTGCCAATCACAGGGCTGGGCCCCCTGTGAGTAGAGCTGACTACCTTTGATGAACCGGCCCCTGAGGGCAGGAGACACAAAAGCAGACAGTGTGGTGTAATAATGGGAGAGATGGACAAAGATTTCACCCCTCCTGCCCCAGGAAGCTGCTACCACCTACTTCTCCCCCAAGTCGGCCAAGGGACCAGAGGTGGCCATGGGGTCTGCCGGCTCTGCAGACTTGCAGACGGAAGGTGGAGGTGTGGATACCTGCTTTCCCCACCCCACCACTTTCATCGTGGCCCAAACAATATACAATGCCTCCTCTCATTAGTTTTCATCAGCATGTGACAGGCCAGGAGCAGCTGAGACAGCTCTGAGGGTTGGGGAGAGGGGGATTTCCAGGGGACAGCTGGTTAAGGGGAGCCTCTCCCTCTGCCCTTTTCTGATGAGAGTGGAGATTTTGCTGGCCACAGGATGTAGCCACCCCAGTTCAGCAAACCTTGCTGGCAGCCCTGCCTCAGAGGCAGGAGAGGGACAGAATAGTGGGGGGAGGGCCCATCCTAGCCTGAAGGGGATTTCCAGAACGCTGGGATGTGTGCCATGGGTGGGGATTTGAGGCCTCCACGAAGAGGGAGAGGGAGAGGCAGCGGGAATGAGCCCCCGAAGGTGTTGGAGGTAAGGGAGGGGATGGAGGCCTTCGTGGCCTCAGCTTCCTGCTCACCTCATCCCACTCCTGGTGGAGGCACCTCTCTGGGACGGGATTTTCCATCTGAAGCCTGAACAAAGGAGTAGGGAAGCTGAGGTCAGCCTGGCAGGTGAGGGCTCCGACTCCACCTCTAACGCTGCCTGGCTGTACGACCTTGAGTAACACACTTCGTCCTCTGGGCCTCGGCTGCCCATCTGTGTGTGCCACGAGGGCAGCCTGGGGCGTCTCAGGCCATTGACTCTGAGCACCTAGGATCGGCAGATCCCCATGCTCTGGGGCCCATGTTGGATCACCTACCTATTACCCAAAGCCACTTTGTGAGAGGCCCTGTGCTGGGCAGGGCAGAGGGAATGGACCATCAACCCAGCTCCTGCCCTCAGGCTGTTCAAAACAGCGAGGTATGGCGATTCCTATACCCGCAGAACCCAAACCGCCAACTGGCCCCAGCCCCTTGCAGGTGCCTTGCCCGATCCCAGCACTGCAAATCCCTCAACCCCAGCTTCCCCTCAACCTTCCATTGTAGTTCACCTGTCACCTCCTCCGGGAAGCCATCCCTGATGTCACCCCTGGGATCACTCTGTTCCTCCTTTGTCCCACTTCTTGACCCTTAATTACCTGTTCAGTGTCTGGTTCCTCCCTCAGATGATGAGGTTCATGAGACTGGGACCTTGTCTCTCATTCATCCCCAGGACATGTCTGGCACATAGTAGGTACTTATTACCTAATATTAAATACTTACTAAGTATTTTGATATCCCTTAGTGAGGCTCCCTCTCCCATCTGGACCCAAAACAGATAATGCCCATCCCTTCACAGGGGCCTGGAGGAGGTAGACACAGATTCCTCTATGGAAGTCACTCCCCCACTGGATGTATCCCACAGCAGAGGGAGCCCTACCCCAATCACATTGGTCCAGGCCCCAGGCTAAGGACCCTGAGAGGCCCTACCCAAGAAGGGGACCCGAAAAACAGACTGTCCAATTCCAAATCCCTTAAGCACCCTGCTCTAGTCTGGAGGCAGTAATTTCCCTGGGGGCTATCACAGAGATGATGACGCTGGCGCCTGGCCTTGAGAGATGAATGGGAGTTTAGTGGATAGAAAAGTGAAGGGAAGCGCACCCTGAGGAGGGGAAACAGTGCGTGCAACGGCACAGAACGTGGAAATACATGGAGTGTTTACTGAAAAGCAAATAGTGGCGCCTGGGTGTTGCAGCCAGTTAAGCATCTGACTTCATTTCAGCTCATGGCACGATCTCAGGGTCGTGAGAATGAGCCCTGCGTGGGCTCCGAGCGGGACACGGAGGCTGCTTAAGAGTCTCTCTCTCTCCCTCTCCCTCTGCCTGCCCCCAGAAAGAAAGAGAAAGAAAGGGAGAAAAGCAAACAGACACTATCCTGCCCTTAGATAGGCAAAGTGTCCATTACCCAAAGTGCCTTTGGGTCCTCACTTTACTTTAAAAGGGCTACACAGGGGGACCTGGGTGGCTCAGTCAGTTAAGTGTCTGCTTTTGGCTCAGGTCATGAACCCAGGATCCTGGGATGAAGCCCGGCATCAGGTTCCCTGCTCAGTGGGGAGTCTGCTTCTCCCTCTGCCCCTAACCCCACTCGTTCTCTCTCTCTCAAATAAATAAATAAAATCTTTTTAAAAAATAAAATTTAATTAAAAAACAAAAGAGCAATACAGGCCCCTTCCTCAGCAGAGAGAGATGGCATTACTCACACAGATTCTCCCTGCACACCTTACTATAACACCTAGACCACTGGGTCCCAATGTCTTGTCCGTGACTGGCCAAAAGGCAGACTCTCCTTTCCTGAGCATAGCTCCCACCCTTATGACCCCAGCCCATTCTCAAAACAGAATTCTAGAACCAGAAAGGCTCTCAGAGGCCATGAAACCCCATCTTTGTCTAGACAGGGCATGTGTGGCCCACAGTGGGGCAGAACTCAAACTCAGGAGTCTCTCCACAACCCCACACCAAGGACAGTTTCTCCTGAGTGAGTGGCCAGAGTTCAGGTTAAATCTGCTGGACCTCAATTCTTCCAGTACTGAAGCCACCATACTCTGACCACCCCCCTCCCCACCGGCCGCTGCCCACTTTCCAAGAGGAACCTTCAGGAGGGCTACATACTCCTACAGTGGTTACTGGTTCCTCGTCTCCAGAGTCAGAAACATATCTGGCCTCATACTGTTTGGTTTCAAGAGTGTGGCCTCGGGAAGGGGAGGCCGACTGAGTGCTTCTGTCCTTGCCACGCCTTGAACATCATTTCCATGCAGGTGGGGACCTTGCCTGTCCTGTCCCAGGGATTCGCATTACCCTGAACAGTGCCTGACACCACATCATAAAGAATATGTCTTTTTCAAATGAATGAAGCTGAGTGACCTCGATCAACTTACTTTCACCTACTGGGCCTATTTTCTCACCTATCAATGGTAATAACTGCCCACCTCCCAGGTTGCGGTGAGGACAAAGGAAAACACTCATGAAAATGCCCAGCCAGGGTCTGATAAAGCAGCCTTCATGTTACTTCTTCAAATTAGCCAGCACCCAGAGCGCCTGGGTGGCTCAGTCGGTTGAGCACCCGACTCCTGATTTGGCATGGGTCGTGATCTCGGGGTTATGGTATCAAGCCCCACTTCCGGCTTCCCCCTCAGCGTGGAGTCTGCTTAAGATTCTCTCTCTCCTCTCCCTCTTCCCCTCCACCCACTCTCTCTTTCTCTCTCTCTCAAATAAATAAATAAATAAAATCAGCCAGCACCCTGCCCTCCTTCTACACTGCTCACCTCCTGCAGAGAGCCTCCCCTGGTTATCTGTTGGGCTCCAGTCCTGGCATCTGTCCCAGAAACACTTCCTCCCCACATACTTGTCTAGAGTCCAGGTGATATTTCTGGATTCTTACTTGTTTACCTTTTCTCATGCCTGAGTCTTCTGTTGGACGAGGGTGAGAGTCCACCTTCTAGGACTCCCCCCTCGATCGTCGTCATGACCGCCATGGGTATCTGAGGTGTAACCAAGAGTTGATTTCCCAAACAAGGATCAGCTAATGTCCAAGTCCTCAGCATCACAACTGCGGAAACCTGCTCCCGTCTAGACCATTCTCCACAGTTCACGAAGCACTTGCATCTCTGTTATCTCATTTGACCCCTGAAACAGCCCTGTAAAGCCAGGAGTGAGTCTCCCTATTTTTCAGACCAGGAAACTGAGGCTTAGAGGGGCTCACGATCTGCGGGTACCATGCGGCCTGGGGCTGGGTGGGGCGGGGGCAGCAGAGTTGTCCCGTCAGCCTCTGAGCCCATTCCCTCCAGACTGGGTCCTTCGAGCTCAGGTGAGTGTGATGAGTAAGAACAAGCCTTTGCATTTCTGTGGTGATTTCATGTTGCTCTAACTTCCACATTCGCTCTTGTGAGAATCTTACAGAGACAGAAATTTTGGAGTCACGGACCCACCAAGGCAATGTCCAGCCAGAGGGTCACCCCTGCGAGAAGGTCCCCGCTCTTCCCTGAGACAGTAATGGAATCAGTGGGGCCACAGAGAGGCTGCTGCCCAACGTCACGGGCTTGCTAGTGACGGAGCCAGGATTTGAACTCGCATTTGCCCGACTCTCCTACTCCTCCCACTCTGTCAGCTCCCCTCACTCCTCTCTGCACCTTCTGCCATCTGTAGAATGGGTTGGATGAGAAGATCTGTCAGCCTTACCCGCTGGTCTGTGTCCCACCCACATACCCTCTTCATGAAAACAGTACCAGTTCTGGAGGCAGATGGTTTGAGTTTGAATCCCAGTTTGGGCAAATGAAGCACTCACTGTCCCTGAGCCTCAATTTTCTCATCTGCAAATGGGCTCAAGTGAGCTAATGGATACAGGGCTCCTGGCACATTCAGAATAATCAGTAACTGTCAGATTTCCTCTCTTTTCTAAGTCTGTGCAGGGCGGTCCTGAAAGACAAGGGCTCAAAATTCGACTCCAAGCTCAGTTTTCCCAACTTACTGTAGAAAAGTCAGATTAGGGGAGCCATGACCTGCATCTCAGAGACTGGGATGGGGGAGCTTCCAAGCCAAGGCCCCTGACCTCTCAGGAATTTTCTGTATCTTCCTCCTTCCCATCTCCCCCAGTCTCCATTCTGAACATTTTCCCCAGAAAGAGTTAAGCCTTCTTTGGGCTTCCCCTTCCTGACCAGCAGTGCCAATGGAGATTAGAGAGATCGGATTTATTTCTCTTAATAAACAGAAAAGAAGTTGGGCCAGGCAGGTGACAAGGAAACAATTGGAATAATAGGAGGCTGGAGCACAAGGGAGCAGGACTTCCTCTAGTCAGACCTGGGACCACCCCCAGACCTAGAGAAACAACAGCCAGGGGCAGGGAGGTGTTTCCTATGCACGTGGGCTCAAATCAGGCGACCTGCTGCCCAGAAAGCGCAGTGCTACCAGATACCTAACACAACGCAAGGGGAGGCCTACCCACTGACCCAATGACCCCAACCCAGGCTGTTGGAGCAGGAAGGGACAGAGTCAGCTTTTCCAGCCCCTGCCTTCAGGTTGGTCTCCGAGGCGAAAAGGGTCCACTGCCCTGGGGTACACCACTAGCCTTCTATCTCCAATCCTGACGATCTGACCAGAATCCATCCTGCTGCAATTCTGACCCATGCCCTCTTGAGATGGGGATGACTTCAGACTGAATCCCAGTGGGACAGCCTCAGGACAGACTCTGCATCCAGCTGGGTGTGCAGAGCCCTGAGAAACACCCCTCACCCAAACCCTCCCTCAGGGCTTGGCCCAGGCCATCCCTACCCCAGCACCCTGACTTCTGTTTGTGCCTGGGCCAAAGGCCCTCATCCAAAAGGAAGATCAGGCCGGATGCAATCACACAAGAGGCTTTTCACCCTCTTCCGGACCCCTCAAACGTTCCTTCTAATTCTCCGGCAGAGGAGGTGGTTAAAGGACACTGGGAGGGTAAACACAGAATGGGATGGGCCCGCACACACCGCCATTTCCTCACCTCTGGCACTGCAGCTCGAGGCAGAGGAAAGGTAGACTTCGGAGCAAGGCATGCCCCAAGGGAGCCCCACCCTCCTGCAGAGACTCATGCCCTACCCCTCAAACGGGAGACAGAAACAGAGGGGGGAAATGAGAAAACCACCAAGCAAGTGCTTAAAAGGAAAGTGACCCCCAGCAGGGATGGGCCAAGTCAGCCACCCCTGCCCTCCGTTCAGACCGTCCATCCATCAGACCAGAGAGAGCCCAGAGACAGGGAATTGGCTGTATTTTAAGTACCCATTGAAGCTTGTGTACAAACTCTCCATTAATTTGGGCCTCAGTTTCCCCCATCTGTAAGCACACTTCCAGCACTGGCATGTTTCTACCAGGAATGGAGAAGGAGTGATGGGGAGGGGGGCCATGGTTGGTTCTCACCGGTGAGCTCACCCGCCCCCCAGGAGGTGCATGGTTGCGCTTTGGCCCAGGGGAATGAGGGGGGCCAGGAGGGAAAAGCTAACACCCGTTAAGAGCCTAAAGCATGCTGTGCCCCACGCTGGGTCCTTTGTGGGGCTGAAACACCTTTTGAGTGCAGCTGACCTTCTGCACCTGGAGGAATCCCCACGAGAGACGCAAGGCCATTTGCCTCTCCCATGGGCCCCAGGCCAGAGCCAAGTCTCCGACCCCCTGACTCAGCAGAGGGCAGAACCTGGGTGAGCCTGGGGGAGGGGGGATTGCCTCACCGTCCCAAGAGCCAGCCTGCCAGCACTTCCTGCTTAAGCCAGGAGATTCCTGCCCCAGCCGGGGGTCCCTTCCCCCTAGAATGGGGTCGGGCTGCGTCTGGGAAATGCTGGGGGGCGGCTAGAATGGGCGTGCTCGGGCTGAGCCCCGGACTCCCCGGGGCCCCGGCGCCTAGGGGTTCACGCCACCAACCGCCGCGGACCCCCGGCGGAGCCACCCCGGCCGCACCCTCGGCGCCGCCCTCCGCGCAGCCCAGGTGCCGCGCCGCCTTACCTCGGCCTTTACCCTTGGCCCTCCTGGCCTTGTCGTCCGCCTTCTTGGCCCGGGGGGCTGCCGATTCGGCGCCCTCGGCCCCCGTCGCTTTCTTCTTGCGCCGCTTGCCCCGCAGCCAGCTGAAGGCGCGGCGGAGGCCGGACGCGCCGGAGCGGGACTTCTTCCTGCGCGGGGGACCGCCGGGGCCCCCCGGCTCGTCGGCCGCAGGTGCGGCGGGGGGCGCGCGG
>NC_048219.1:10965647-11000520 GCF_002007445.2 Ailuropoda melanoleuca | reverse complement strand
CGGCCCGCCGTCCCGGCACCGGGCGCTCCCGGGGCCGGAGGAGGGCGGGCGCGGGTGGGTGGCGCGGCGGCCCGGGGACCCAGAGGGCGGGGTCGCGGGGCGGGGCGGAGGAGCGGTCCTGGGGTTCGGTGCCGGCGGGGGCGCGAAAGGGAGTTCGCTTTGCGGGAGGAGGAACCGGGAGGGCGGTGTTGAAAGTCTGGACTTGGACCCCAGGACAGCTAGGTATCCTGAGTTCAGCCTGGGAGGACCTGGGGGTTCGAGCATTCTTCTCCTGGAATATGGGAATTCTGAGAATTCTTTCCAGGACGCAGACGGTATTGGAGGTTTGCTCTAGAGACTGAGGCTGCAGACACACCTGAGACCTGTGACCGACAGTGGGCCTTCCCCTCCAGCCGGGCGATCTGGGAGTCTCCCCATCACTCCTAACCCCCAATTCATCGCACCTTCTCCCAGTGTCAACCCTTGGTGTGGAGCTGGGGTCCATGCTTCCTGCGCTCTTGCTTCACCCTTTTAGTGAGAGGGATGAGGAGAGTCGTGCCTCAGTTTACCCTTGGACTTCGCTGTCAGGCCCCAGGGCACCCCTGCCTGGGTCTGGATTCTCCACTGAGATGCTCAACACAGATGAGGGCTGATATTGGGCTTGATAAACTCACAGCTTCTAAGGGGCTTTGAGATCCTCTGTGGGTAAGAAGTGTGACTAAGGATGGTAGTGCGGAAGAAAGCCTTTAAGAATCATGAAAGTGCTGTGCTCATTTCCTCCAGGCCTCTGGCTCTTTATCATAGCTGACCAAGCACTTTTAAACCATCAGATCCCACACAAGCCATGAGGGAAGCAGCACACGGAGTGTTACCCCCCTAGCACAAAAGGGAAACTGAAGCCAGGAAGGGACAGTGATTGCCCAAGAGCACAGCGGTGGTCAGCAGCAGAGGAGCCAAGACCAGCAATCTAGATCTTGTCTCTGCCTGGTCCCCAGCACTAGAAATTACCCTAGGGGCCAGCTGTGGGTTCAGGGATCCCAAGAAGGGGATCACAGCACCCCACCAGTTAGAGTTTGCCTTTATCCATCCAACCTGACTCTGGACACATAGCTTTCTCCTGATCCTGGTCTCCACAAGGGCAGAGACCCATTTGTCTGGGGTACCCAGTCCAGGCAGCCCTGGCATAGCATAGACCGCACTCACTGTAACATTGAAAATAATTAGACCTCAGGGTTTGGCCTCCCCAACCTGCCTTAGCCCCCTGCGTGTCCCCAGGGGTTCAGCTGTGGCAAACCTGGGGGGTTTGAGGCAGATCACTATCCTTGCTGGGCCTCAGTTTCCCTATCTAACCACCATTCATTCAGGTCTAGCCCACATTCCAGAGTACCCCTTCTGGATCAGGCGCTGGGCCAGGCACAGGGATCACAATGGACCCCGTCCTCATGTTCTCTCTGCCTAGCCCAGCACTAGCCTTAAGGACCCTTCCTCTCCCTCACTTGGCAAGTGTCAAAGGAGAGGTGTTACAGGCAAGGCTGAGACACAGAGAAAGAGCAATGTGCAGGAATGTGGCCTGTCGGATAATCTGGAAGCACTCCGGTAGGGAGGAGAGAGGAAGGCAAACATACTCTGGCTTTTGGAAGGGACGATCAAGAGAGGGATATTAGCCAGTCTTTTCCCCCACCAACCCTTTCAGCAGCTCCTTCTTCCTGGTAGCCGAGACTGGCTACATAATTTGCAGGGCCTACTCCAGAGTGAAAATGCAGAGACTTTTGTTCAAAAATTATTAAAATTTTTGGGCACCTGTGTGGCTCAGTTGTTTAAACATCTGCTTTCACCTCAGGTCATGATCTGAGGGGTCCTTGGATCAGGCCGCTTAGGGCTCCCTGTTCAGTGGAGAATAAGCTTCTCCCTCTCCTTCTGCCCCTCGCTCCCCCGCTCATGCTCTCTTTCCCTTTCTCTCAAATAAATCAATAAAATTATTAAAATTTTCAAGAAGGCAGGGCGCCTGGCTGGCTCAGTAGGTGCAGCGTGAGACTCGAGCTCAGGGTGGTGAGTTTGAGCCCCATGTTGGGCCTAGAGATTACTTAAAAAAAATTTCAAGGGGCGCCTGGGTGGCACAGCGGTTGAGCGTCTGCCTTTGGTTCAGGGCGTGATCCCGGCGTTATGGAATCGAGCCCCACATCAGGCTCCTCTGATGTGAGCCTGCTTCTTCCGCTCCCACTTCCTCTGCTTGTGTTCCCTCTCTCGCTGGCTGTCTCTATCTCAGAAATAAATTTTAAAAATCTTTAAAAAAAAATTTTTTTTTTCAAAAAGGCAGCAGCAGAGCATTCAACCAAGTGTGGGGCCTTTCTGACATCAGCGCCGGGGGTGACTGGGCCTATGAAGTTGACCCTGCCAGTGGCTCATATAATTTCTTAGCAAAAGCTCCCCTCAAACCACAATCCCCCCACCCCCAGGAGTGCCTGGCTGGCTCAGGTGGTAGAGCATGCAACTCTTGATCTCAGGGTCCTGGCTTCAAGTCCCACAGTGGGCATAGAGCTTACTTAACTAAAAAAAAAAAATTGAGGGCCACCTGGCTGGCCCAGTCTGTGGAACATGCAACTCTTGTTCTCAGGGCTGTGCGTTCAAGTCCCACGTTGGGTATAGAGATTACTTAAAAATAAAATCTTTTTTAAAAAATTGAAGAAAAAAAATCCCCACAATCCTCAGGAGTCAGCTCAGAGATTGGGTCCCCTGATTTGGAGGTGGGGAAGGAGGGAGTGGGGAGAAGTCAGGGTTATTTTCCCTTCACTGCTTCTAACTCCCAACAGCCAGCCAGTCTCACCTTCCAACTCCAACCTGGACCACCCTTGGACCAATAGCCCCAGCTTTCCCTCTTGTCCCCTGGCCTAATGGACAGACATATTTCGGAGACACCCAGAGAGGGCTAGCCTGGGAAGGGCTAGCCTGCAACCCTGCATTCTAGATTCATGACTACTCAGCTCAGCTACCTTTCCTTGCTGGCCCTGTGGGCAGGTAAGAAAACAGACCTTCCAGCAGCCCATGTCAGCAGGGCCCAAAGTCCATCCTGGAACCAGGCTGTCACCTGACCAGGCAGGAAGCTGCAGCCCCAGGGAGAGACCAGCAACAAGCAGGCTTGGGGCAGCAGCCCCCAGGCCCTCCAGCTTTTGGAAATCCCAGGGCCACCCTGATGTTGCCCTCATACCCACCCAAGATTCCCCCACCTCCCACTCTCCCAGGGAGACCTGCCTCCGATAGACACCAGCTTTGTCCTCTGCTGGGCCTGGTCTTCTCACAAACTCCAGACTGGGCAGCCAGGCCAAGGTGTGGCTGAGCCTCCCTCATTTTACAGGGAACACCAGGAAGGAAAAGAGCCTGTAAATCACACAGCCAAGGGTAGGAGCACCTGTGACTGCCCTCTTTTCTTAGACTAATTGGAGGGGCTGAAATTACAGTGCAGGGAGAAGCAGTTCTGCAAAATTGAGATATGGAGTGATTAATAATATTCCTATTCCGTGGATAAGACGGCCTAAGAGGAGGTGGAGTGAGTTGCCAGCAGTCACACAGTTCCCTCTGGACAGAAGAGGAATTTAAAACTGCCTTGTGTTCACGTGTGTGTTTGTGGGTGTATGTGTTTCCTGACTGAGCACTCGCTTTATGTCAAGCCTCTCTACCCCATGCCAGCTGCTTTCAACTGTAGACAGTGAAGACCCTGGAAAAAGAAAGTACTTCTCCTGGAGCCTCCCAAATGTTCTGCTTAACTTTGAATGCATTTGCATGCATTTTTCTGGGGAAAGGGCCATAGCTTTAGCCAGATTCCCAAAGGGGTTCCTATTTCAGAACGAACTAAGAATCTACCCTTTGATCTTTCCAGTGGGAGGATAAGATAGAAAGAGGCCCTCCTCCCCTCTCCTCCCTAACGTGGGAGTGGGAGGAGGCGTGCAGGCCCCCTCCGCACCGTGGGCATTCCCTGGTCCCCTGCCCTGGCTGCTGGCATCTGAGGCAGCAGGTTAATGTGTCGAACAACATCTGCTGAGGTCTTCTTAGATCTTCCCAGCACCTCCAAGAATCAGATCCTGAACCTACTTGCCCCCATTTCCCCTGCTGGGTTGAGAGGCGAAAAAGCACCCAAGGGGCGTGTGGTGGGTGCCCGGAATGAGACAGAGCCTGGTGGGCTCCCAGCTCTGAGTTGGTGCTGGCTCCTAGAAGGCTGAGGAAGGACGGGGAGAGAGAGAGACAGGAGAGGCAGGAGGAGAGGGGGGAGCAGGGGAACAAGAGAGAAAGGAGAGGTAGTCTTGCCACTGCCCAGTCTCCAGTGCAGAACAAATTCTGATTCCATTCATTCTTTCAGCAAACATCTCCGGAGCACCAGCTCTGTGCTCCAGGCTCCCAGATGGACCGGTTCATCTGTGACCCGGTTGTCACTTGCTTAGCTGTACGCAGTATAGAAAAGGGGTTTTCGAACTTTCTCTTTTAGCAGTAGAATTTATTTTTCCCTTTAAACAAAAGCCACCTGCCTTTTATCTGAGCGTTAAAATGGAAAAAAGCGATGTTTTCTACGTATAAATTTAGTTTATAAATCAACTTATAACCTTTACTTACCACAAAGTAAATCAGTGGGAACAGTGACGAAACCGTGGACTAAAAATTTGAAACCCAAGTTATAAGTGATGGTTTGGGTTTTAACTAAGAGCCAGCCTTCCATTTGTTTTGGTGGCAGTTTGTCTTAATAGGTAATTAGAAAATACTGCACCCATAGACAAGCGGGCGTGAATGGTAAATTTTAACAACTCGGTAGAAATGTGGAGAGAAGCTTTATTGTGGGGTCTGCAAAGGAAAGGAGTCATCCAACCAGCCCTTAGTGACCTGTCAAAAGTTAACCTAACCCAGTTCTTGTCTTGATCCTGCCACTAACTTGCTGGGTGTCCTTGGGTGAGACACTTGCCCTTTCTGGGCACCAGTTTCCCCATCTGAGCACCCGATTTCACCTAGGAAAGTAGTGAGTGTGTGGAGGTATTTGAGGGTGTTGGGGTGTGTGACGGGGGTGCAGTGCACATAACGGAAACTTCGTTACTCATCCTACCGCCTACCCCCATCCCAGCACTGAGCCTGAAGAAGGATCCACAAAACCACCGACAGCCCAAGTTCGAAGCCAGAGGCGGGTTGCCATGGAGACATGCTTTGTTTCCCAACTGTCTGGCTGCTTCTGACAAACACAAAAAGCCCGGCCAGATGGGCACTGACCTAGGCCAAAAGAGCAGGGATTTCCTGACCCAAGATCCACAGGGCTCCCTGCTTTCCAAGAAGTGTTCAGTTCTGGGTTCTCACCCCCAGAACAGGGGGATGACCAGCCTCACCTGCCAGCTGATAGTAGGGGACTGCCAGGTGGGGCCCTCAAGGTGTTTGCAGATACCCACTCTACCAGTCCCAGGCTGCAAGCCTGGCCCTGTGCCCAAGGGCAGAGCTAGGAGGGAAACACCCACACTTGGGGACTTCGAGAAGCCGGGAGTAGGGTCAAGATCTGTGCGCAGAGCTCCCCGCCCACGATCAAAGGGAAACAGTTGGATGTGGACGGTCGGAGAAACCTCCCACAATCCACACAGAGGCCTATACAAACACGGGCTGACACACCCACGTGTGCACCCGTCCACACTGGCATACCCAGTTACATGGACACACGTACTAAAACACAAACCCAGGGGGCGCCTGGGTGGCACAGCGGTTGGGCGTCTGCCTTCGGCTCAGGGCGTGATCCCAGCGTTATGGGATCGAGCCCCACGTCGGGCTCTTCTGCTATGAGCCTGCTTCTTCCTCTCCCCCTCCCCCTGCTTGTGTTCCCTCTCTCACTGGCTGTCTCTATCTCTGTGGAATAAATAAATAAAATCTTAAAAAAAAAAAAAACCAAAAAAACCCCACAAACCCAGGGGCGCCTGGGTGGCGCAGTCGTTAAGCGTCTGCCTTCGGCTCAGGGCGTGATCCCAGAGTCCTGGGATCGAGCCTCACATCAGGCTCCTCTGCTGGGAGCCTGCTTCTTCCTCTCCCACTCCCCCTGCTTGTGTTCCCTCTCTCACTGGCTGTCTCTATCTCTGTCGCATAAATTTAAAAAATCTTTAAAAATNGGGGGCGCCTGGGTGGCACAGCGGTTGGGCGTCTGCCTTCGGCTCAGGGCGTGATCCCAGAGTCCTGGGATCGAGCCTCACATCAGGCTCCTCTGCTGGGAGCCTGCTTCTTCCTCTCCCACTCCCCCTGCTTGTGTTCCCTCTCTCGCTGGCTGTCTCTATCTCTGTCGCATAAATTTAAAAAATCTTTAAAAATAAATAAATAAATAAAACACAAACCCAGCCACACATCGACCTATCTAGATACCCACAAACACTCAGGTACACAACAGACTGACGTCTAAACACACACAGATACGGGAACGTGTTGAAACACAGAACTCATGCACAGATGCATCATGCGCGCGCGCACACACACACACACACACACGACTAACACACACAAACATATATAGAGGGACATGCCGATTCACATACACACATAGATACACAGATGCACATGTTCCCATAGGCACAGACCCTCGTACACAGACATCCACCGACACAAAACAACACACACACGTGCTCAGGGACCCATAAACCAAAGAGAGATATCCAGAAGGCCCGTCACACNCCCACAACACAAGCACAGATACAAGGAGATAAACAGCTACAAGTAGAAAGGCAGACACGCAAATCCCTAACGCAGATCCAGGCTCCCTAACGCAGATCCAGGCACGGGGAAGAGAAGGGAGCTGATACCCGGTGAGGGTCAATTCTGCACAGTTTTATCCGTAGGATCCTTTAAAAATCCTTGCGACAATCTGTGAAGTTGGTGGCGGTATCCCCACTCCTCACAGATGTGACAACGTAGAATACGGATGCCTCTAGAAGGCCCAGACAGTGCGGGAGGAAATAAGATAAAATGTGTAAATGGCTCCTCCCCCACGTTCCCCAGACCCCAACACTCTTCCTGCTGGTGGGCAGTGTATACTCTATGCGTTTACGTACACACGTGTAAAGATACTACAAGTCTGGCGTTTTCCATAGAACCAACTGAGAGAAGTTAAGAGATTTGACCAAGATCATACAGCGAACTTCGTGGCAGAATTACAGTTTGGATTTAGCTTTGGTTCACTCCAAAATGCTCTTTCTGCTGCCTCAGCCCACAGACAACCACACGTTCACAGACAGACAGATTCACAAAGGGGAGGCCCAGGCCCAGGGGCAGGGGGAGGGGCCGCACCTCCAGGCTGGAGAGGAAGAGAGGCCCGACAGGCTCTCCGCCTCATTGTTCTGGGTCTCGGTCGCCTCCTCCAGCTACAGGCGTTGTCCCTGTAAATTTCTGTTAAGGAGCAGATGTATTTCCTGGGACTGGAACCTTTGAATCATTGACCCCAGGTGAGCACCGCACAGGTGACTCAGCCTGCCACACAGAGCTCACAGGCTATCACAACCTGCTTCTGCCGGTCTCCTGACCCCTCTCTCCCCCTCGATCCCTTCCCCACAGGTCCCAGGGGAACCTTTCCTAAGACTAAATCCGGACCTTGTCCTTCCGCCGCTTAAATCCCTTCCTGTTGTCTCCAGAAGGAATCCCAGCCTCTTAGACACATAGAGCCCTTCACTCCCCAGCCCCAACCCACCTCTCCCCATTTTTCCATTTGGCAAAGTACTTCTCTTCCTCAGCACCAGCTCCCATTCTCCTCTTGTTGAAGCTTCCCCAATTTCCCCATGCAGAATCCCTCCCTGTCTCCAGTGCCCACCTCCACCCCTACTCCCACCTCACCGAGTCTGCCCAGCAGAGATCCACCTCAAGACTTACAATCATCACCACTGATGGACTGATTAACTTCCAGGACTTGCCCTAAGTGCATTATATAATCATCTCCCTTCATCATTACAGCAGCCCTAGAGAGATAAGAACTATTGTCCCCATTTTACAGATGGTTAAATGGAGGCCCAGGGAGGTGAAGTCCCTGCCTTCCAGTCTGATGTTCTTGAAAGTCAGTCCTCAAACAAGCCATATACAATCACATTAGGGCGAACATATTCATCTCTGAATCTCTGCTGGGCCGCACAGGCTTGGCACAGTGGGGAAGGGCTCAGTGAATGGTTGTTGAATGGGGTACCCATCCATCTGCTGTCCCCCGGGTGACAGAATAAGCGAGGATAGAAGAGAGGGAGATGGGGAAAGCCTGGCAGGGCTGCTAACTGGGATTCCCTAACAAGTCACTGAAGGCAAGGGTCTCCTCAGGGTCTGGCAGGGGCTGTCCCTGCAGCGCAGGGCCATCTGCACAGACCCTGCTGGGGGGGCAGGTGTCCTCTGGCTACTCCACACGTCCCTTCAGTCAGGAGCTCTGAGCCAGGGTGTTATTAAATATTTACTGTTTCCCACTGCTCAGCTTGGTGCCAGGCCCCGGAGAAGGGGACCAGAGAGCAGGGGATAGGGAACTGTTTACAGTTAATGATCACCTGCCAGGTGGCACAGAATTCTCCCAACAGCCCTGCAGCTTGGGTTTTCAGCCCGCTTTTTGCAGCTGGAGAGACGAGGCTCAGAGGGGGAGGATGCTGGTCCCAGATCACACAGCCAGCGAGCCAGGATCCCAAGTCAGGTGTGCGCACGTGTTCCCAGTGTCCTGTGCCCAACCCCCAGCAGGGAGGATGTGGGCCCAGCTCAGAGGAGGCTCAAGGAGGCCATTTTTGAGGTGGGGCTGCGGCTGGAAGACAGCCTGCCTGGCAGATTTTCTACAATAACAACAGCTTGCGTCTGTGCGGCATTTTCCCTTCCATTAGCTCACTCTGCCCTCCCCAGCATCCCCTTGGGTGCCTATTATTGTCTCCATTTGACAGATGAGAGATGGAAGCTCAGCGAGGTCAGGTGATTTTCCCAAGGTTGCACAGCCTGTGTGCGTGGCAACTTTTGAACCCTAATCCTCCTGGGTCTCCCTGCCTCTTCCACGTCCGCCCCCTTCCAGTGGGCCTCCATGCCGCCCTCCATGCTGCCCCAAGGGAGCTCTCAGTCACAAATGTGAGCTTCTGGCTCTAAGGGCCTGCCCTCTCATAATCCACAGGGCCGCACCCTTGCCCGGAAATGATTCCTCAGCTCTTCCTGAGTTGTCCACCTTTCAAGCTCCTATTCAGCCTACAAGTGCCAACTCAAATGCTACCTTCTGTGGGAAGGCTTCCTGGATTGGCTTCCTTCATACAAACCTCTAATAGAGCAATTATCTCATTATAGTTAATTCCTTGTGTGTCTCCCTCACCACACTGCGAACTCCTGAAGGGCAGACAATGATTTTTCAAGTCTCTTCACTGCACCTAGCTTTGCTATCTCAGTAAGCACTTGCTGAATGAATGGAACGACATCCCCGAGGGCTGGGCCTGGGGGAAGATGGTGGAGCGTTAACAGAAATAGAAGCATCGAGAAGAGAACCTGGTCTTTGGGGAGGAAAAGGAAGGGATGAGATTTTGCTTTTGGTCGTTTGGAGCCTGAGGCTCCCGGTAGGTAGGAGCTGGGAGTGGAGTGGGCCAGGAGGAAAGGATATTTACAGTAACTGAGGGGCGCCTGACTGGCTCAGTCGGTAGAGCATGCAACTGTTGATCTCCGGGTCATGAGTTTGAGCCCCATGTTGGGTGTGGAGATTACTTAAATAAATAAAACTTAAAAAAACAAAAAACAAAACCAACAACCGCTAACTGATCCCTGCTATGAACCAGATCCGGTGCTGAATGCATCATGGGCTTTATCCCATTTGACCCCCAAGACGTAGGTAATACTAACCCATTTGATGGAGGAGGAAGTTGAAACTCAGAGAATTAATCTAAGTCACACAGCTAGTAAAGGGCAGAGCCAGGAGTTGAACCCAGCTCCGTATGATGCCGAGTCCATGCACTTTACCCGTTCTCTCTACAGTAGACTAGAAAGGACTGTGCTTATAAACACATACGTTTATGGGGGTGGGAGTAGGAAGCCCAGAAGAGAGAGGGAACTGTCCAAGAGATAGAAGGGAAACCAGCAGGGTGGTGTTTCAGGACAAGAAAAGAGGTCTAAGAAGGGCCCGGTCAGCAGGGCCTACTGTCCCTGAGAGATCAAGCTGGGTTGGGTGCAAGATGTGGCAACTGAGAGTCAACCTTCCAGACTGCTGCTTCTACGTGCATCGAGGAGTCAGTAAAGGGACGTGCTGAGTGGGAGGTGAGGAAGTGGAGGTGGCTGGCTGGGAAGAGGAAGAGAGAACGGAGAAAGAAGGGAGCACCCTGCAAGTATGAGGACTTAGGAGGGCAGGGCAAATAGGTTGGGGCTGGCTTGGAGATATAGGGGAAGGTATGTGAGCAGGTGAGAGGAGGACAGGGTGGGCAGGTGAGCACTTTAGGTTGAGCCAGCCACTCAGCACAAAGACACTCTCCATCTCTTCCTCCACGGCCTGGACATGGTCCCCCCTCCTCCTTCCCATCCCCAACTTGCAGGCCAACCCATCTTATCCTTATTCCTCCTNTCCCTCTCTCGCTGGCTGTCTCTATCTCAGAAATAAATTTTAAAAATCTTTAAAAAAAAATTTTTTTTTTCAAAAAGGCAGCAGCAGAGCATTCAACCAAGTGTGGGGCCTTTCTGACATCAGCGCCGGGGGTGACTGGGCCTATGAAGTTGACCCTGCCAGTGGCTCATATAATTCCTTAGCAAAAGCTCCCCTCAAACCACAATCCTCCCACCCCCAGGAGTGCCTGGCTGGCTCAGGTGGTAGAGCATGCAACTCTTGATCTCAGGGTCCTGGCTTCAAGTCCCACAGTGGGCATAGAGCTTACTTAACTAAAAAAAAAAAATTGAGGGCCACCTGGCTGGCCCAGTCTGTGGAACATGCAACTCTTGTTCTCAGGGCTGTGCGTTCAAGTCCCACGTTGGGTATAGAGATTACTTAAAAATAAAATCTTTTTTAAAAAATTGAAGAAAAAAAATCCCCACAATCCTCAGGAGTCAGCTCAGAGATTGGGTCCCCTGATTTGGAGGTGGGGAAGGAGGGAGTGGGGAGAAGTCAGGGTTATTTTCCCTTCACTGCTTCTAACTCCCAACAGCCAGCCAGTCTCACCTTCCAACTCCAACCTGGACCACCCTTGGACCAATAGCCCCAGCTTTCCCTCTTGTCCCCTGGCCTAATGGACAGACATATTTCGGAGACACCCAGAGAGGGCTAGCCTGGGAAGGGCTAGCCTGCAACCCTGCATTCTAGATTCATGACTACTCAGCTCAGCTACCTTTCCTTGCTGGCCCTGTGGGCAGGTAAGAAAACAGACCTTCCAGCAGCCCATGTCAGCAGGGCCCAAAGTCCATCCTGGAACCAGGCTGTCACCTGACCAGGCAGGAAGCTGCAGCCCCAGGGAGAGACCAGCAACAAGCAGGCTTGGGGCAGCAGCCCCCAGGCCCTCCAGCTTTTGGAAATCCCAGGGCCACCCTGATGTTGCCCTCATACCCACCCAAGATTCCCCCACCTCCCACTCTCCCAGGGAGACCTGCCTCCGATAGACACCAGCTTTGTCCTCTGCTGGGCCTGGTCTTCTCACAAACTCCAGACTGGGCAGCCAGGCCAAGGTGTGGCTGAGCCTCCCTCATTTTACAGGGAACACCAGGAAGGAAAAGAGCCTGTAAATCACACAGCCAAGGGTAGGAGCACCTGTGACTGCCCTCTTTTCTTAGACTAATTGGAGGGGCTGAAATTACAGTGCAGGGAGAAGCAGTTCTGCAAAATTGAGATATGGAGTGATTAATAATATTCCTATTCCGTGGATAAGACGGCCTAAGAGGAGGTGGAGTGAGTTGCCAGCAGTCACACAGTTCCCTCTGGACAGAAGAGGAATTTAAAACTGCCTTGTGTTCACGTGTGTGTTTGTGGGTGTATGTGTTTCCTGACTGAGCACTCGCTTTATGTCAAGCCTCTCTACCCCGTGCCAGCTGCTTTCAACTGTAGACAGTGAAGACCCTGGAAAAAGAAAGTACTTCTCCTGGAGCCTCCCAAATGTTCTGCTTAACTTTGAATGCATTTGCATGCATTTTTCTGGGGAAAGGGCCATAGCTTTAGCCAGATTCCCAAAGGGGTTCCTATTTCAGAACGAACTAAGAATCTACCCTTTGATCTTTCCAGTGGGAGGATAAGAT
Source organism: Ailuropoda melanoleuca (assembly GCF_002007445.2). Lineage (NCBI taxonomy): Eukaryota > Metazoa > Chordata > Mammalia > Carnivora > Ursidae > Ailuropoda > Ailuropoda melanoleuca. Next base: position 10,988,358 of record NC_048219.1, on the reverse strand, counting down.
AGAAAGAGGCCCTCCTCCCCTCTCCTCCCTAACGTGGGAGTGGGAGGAGGCGTGCAGGCCCCCTCCGCACCGTGGGCATTCCCTGGTCCCCTGCCCTGGCTGCTGGCATCTGAGGCAGCAGGTTAATGTGTCGAACAACATCTGCTGAGGTCTTCTTAGATCTTCCCAGCACCTCCAAGAATCAGATCCTGAACCTACTTGCCCCCATTTCCCCTGCTGGGTTGAGAGGCGAAAAAGCACCCAAGGGGCGTGTGGTGGGTGCCCGGAATGAGACAGAGCCTGGTGGGCTCCCAGCTCTGAGTTGGTGCTGGCTCCTAGAAGGCTGAGGAAGGAAGGGGAGAGAGAGAGACAGGAGAGGCAGGAGGAGAGGGGGGAGCAGGGGAACAAGAGAGAAAGGAGAGGTAGTCTTGCCACTGCCCAGTCTCCAGTGCAGAACAAATTCTGATTCCATTCATTCTTTCAGCAAACATCTCCAGAGCACCAGCTCTGTGCTCCAGGCTCCCAGATGGACCGGTTCATCTGTGACCCGGTTGTCACTTGCTTAGCTGTACGCAGTATAGAAAAGGGGTTTTCGAACTTTCTCTTTTAGCAGTAGAATTTATTTTTCCCTTTAAACAAAAGCCACCTGCCTTTTATCTGAGCGTTAAAATGGAAAAAAGCGATGTTTTCTACGTATAAATTTAGTTTATAAATCAACTTATAACCTTTACTTACCACAAAGTAAATCAGTGGGAACAGTGACGAAACCGTGGACTAAAAATTTGAAACCCAAGTTATAAGTGATGGTTTGGGTTTTAACTGAGAGCCAGCCTTCCATTTGTTTTGGTGGCAGTTTGTCTTAATAGGTAATTAGAAAATACTGCACCCATAGACAAGCGGGCGCGAATGGTAAGAATTTTAACAACTCGGTAGAAATGTGGAGAGAAGCTTTATTGTGGGGTCTGCAAAGGAAAGGAGTCATCCAACCAGCCCTTAGTGACCTGTCAAAAGTTAACCTAACCCAGTTCTTGTCTTGATCCTGCCACTAACTTGCTGGGTGTCCTTGGGTGAGACACTTGCCCTTTCTGGGCACCAGTTTCCCCATCTGAGCACCCGATTTCACCTAGGAAAGTAGTGAGTGTGTGGAGGTATTTGAGGGTGTTGGGGTGTGTGACGGGGGTGCAGTGCACATAACGGAAACTTCGTTACTCATCCTACCGCCTACCCCCATCCCAGCACTGAGCCTGAAGAAGGATCCACAAAACCACCGACAGCCCAAGTTCGAAGCCAGAGGCGGGTTGCCATGGAGACATGCTTTGTTTCCCAACTGTCTGGCTGCTTCTGACAAACACAAAAAGCCCGGCCAGATGGGCACTGACCTAGGCCAAAAGAGCAGGGATTTCCTGACCCAAGATCCACAGGGCTCCCTGCTTTCCAAGAAGTGTTCAGTTCTGGGTTCTCACCCCCAGAACAGGGGGATGACCAGCCTCACCTGCCAGCTGATAGTAGGGGACTGCCAGGTGGGGCCCTCAAGGTGTTTGCAGATACCCACTCTACCAGTCCCAGGCTGCAAGCCTGGCCCTGTGCCCAAGGGCAGAGCTAGGAGGGAAACACCCACACTTGGGGACTTCGAGAAGCCGGGAGTAGGGTCAAGATCTGTGCGCAGAGCTCCCCGCCCACGATCAAAGGGAAACAGTTGGATGTGGACGGTCGGAGAAACCTCCCACAATCCACACAGAGGCCTATACAAACACGGGCTGACACACCCACGTGTGCACCCGTCCACACTGGCATACCCAGTTACATGGACACACGTACTAAAACACAAACCCAGGGGGCGCCTGGGTGGCACAGCGGTTGGGCGTCTGCCTTCGGCTCAGGGCGTGATCCCAGAGTCCTGGGATCGAGCCTCACATCAGGCTCCTCTGCTGGGAGCCTGCTTCTTCCTCTCCCACTCCCCCTGCTTGTGTTCCCTCTCTCGCTGGCTGTCTCTATCTCTGTCGCATAAATTTAAAAAATCTTTAAAAATAAATAAATAAATAAAACACAAACCCAGCCACACATCGACCTATCTAGATACCCACAAACACTCAGGTACACAACAGACTGACGTCTAAACACACACAGATACGGGAACGTGTTGAAACACAGAACTCATGCACAGATGCATCATGCGCGCGCGCACACACACACACACACACACGACTAACACACACAAACATATATAGAGGGACATGCCGATTCACATACACACATAGATACACAGATGCACACGTTCCCATAGGCACAGACCCTCGTACACAGACATCCACCGACACAAAACAACACACACACGTGCTCAGGGACCCATAAACCAAAGAGAGATATCCAGAAGGCCCGTCACACAGCACAGATACAAGGAGATAAACAGCTACAAGTAGAAAGGCAGACACGCAAATCCCTAACGCAGATCCAGGCTCCCTAACGCAGATCCAGGCACGGGGAAGAGAAGGGAGCTGATACCCGGTGAGGGTCAATTCTGCACAGTTTTATCCGTAGGATCCTTTAAAAATCCTTGCGACAATCTGTGAAGTTGGTGGCGGTATCCCCACTCCTCACAGATGTGACAACGTAGAATACGGATGCCTCTAGAAGGCCCAGACAGTGCGGGAGGAAATAAGATAAAATGTGTAAGTGGCTCCTCCCCCACGTTCCCCAGACCCCAACACTCTTCCTGCTGGTGGGCAGTGTATACTCTATGCGTTTACGTACACACGTGTAAAGATACTACAAGTCTGGCGTTTTCCATAGAACCAACTGAGAGAAGTTAAGAGATTTGACCAAGATCATACAGCGAACTTCGTGGCAGAATTACAGTTTGGATTTAGCTTTGGTTCACTCCAAAATGCTCTTTCTGCTGCCTCAGCCCACAGACAACCACACGTTCACAGACAGACAGATTCACAAAGGGGAGGCCCAGGCCCAGGGGCAGGGGGAGGGGCCGCACCTCCAGGCTGGAGAGGAAGAGAGGCCCGACAGGCTCTCCGCCTCATTGTTCTGGGTCTCGGTCGCCTCCTCCAGCTACAGGCGTTGTCCCTGTAAATTTCTGTTAAGGAGCAGATGTATTTCCTGGGACTGGAACCTTTGAATCATTGACCCCAGGTGAGCACCGCACAGGTGACTCAGCCTGCCACACAGAGCTCACAGGCTATCACAACCTGCTTCTGCCGGTCTCCTGACCCCTCTCTCCCCCTCGATCCCTTCCCCACAGGTCCCAGGGGAACCTTTCCTAAGACTAAATCCGGACCTTGTCCTTCCGCCGCTTAAATCCCTTCCTGTTGTCTCCAGAAGGAATCCCAGCCTCTTAGACACATAGAGCCCTTCACTCCCCAGCCCCAACCCACCTCTCCCCATTTTTCCATTTGGCAAAGTACTTCTCTTCCTCAGCACCAGCTCCCATTCTCCTCTTGTTGAAGCTTCCCCAATTTCCCCATGCAGAATCCCTCCCTGTCTCCAGTGCCCACCTCCACCCCTACTCCCACCTCACCGAGTCTGCCCAGCAGAGATCCACCTCAAGACTTACAATCATCACCACTGATGGACTGATTAACTTCCAGGACTTGCCCTAAGTGCATTATATAATCATCTCCCTTCATCATTACAGCAGCCCTAGAGAGATAAGAACTATTGTCCCCATTTTACAGATGGTTAAATGGAGGCCCAGGGAGGTGAAGTCCCTGCCTTCCAGTCTGATGTTCTTGAAAGTCAGTCCTCAAACAAGCCATATACAATCACATTAGGGCGAACATATTCATCTCTGAATCTCTGCTGGGCCACACAGGCTTGGCACAGTGGGGAAGGGCTCAGTGAATGGTTGTTGAATGGGGTACCCATCCATCTGCTGTCCCCCGGGTGACAGAATAAGCGAGGATAGAAGAGAGGGAGATGGGGAAAGCCTGGCAGGGCTGCTAACTGGGATTCCCTAACAAGTCACTGAAGGCAAGGGTCTCCTCAGGGTCTGGCAGGGGCTGTCCCTGCAGCGCAGGGCCATCTGCACAGACCCTGCTGGGGGGGCAGGTGTCCTCTGGCTACTCCACACGTCCCTTCAGTCAGGAGCTCTGAGCCAGGGTGTTATTAAATATTTACTGTTTCCCACTGCTCAGCTTGGTGCCAGGCCCCGGAGAAGGGGACCAGAGAGCAGGGGATAGGGAACTGTTTACAGTTAATGATCACCTGCCAGGTGGCACAGAATTCTCCCAACAGCCCTGCAGCTTGGGTTTTCAGCCCGCTTTTTGCAGCTGGAGAGACGAGGCTCAGAGGGGGAGGATGCTGGTCCCAGATCACACAGCCAGCGAGCCAGGATCCCAAGTCAGGTGTGCGCACGTGTTCCCAGTGTCCTGTGCCCAACCCCCAGCAGGGAGGATGTGGGCCCAGCTCAGAGGAGGCTCAAGGAGGCCATTTTTGAGGTGGGGCTGCGGCTGGAAGACAGCCTGCCTGGCAGATTTTCTACAATAACAACAGCTTGCGTCTGTGCGGCATTTTCCCTTCCATTAGCTCACTCTGCCCTCCCCAGCATCCCCTTGGGTGCCTATTATTGTCTCCATTTGACAGATGAGAGATGGAAGCTCAGCGAGGTCAGGTGATTTTCCCAAGGTTGCACAGCCTGTGTGCGTGGCAACTTTTGAACCCTAATCCTCCTGGGTCTCCCTGCCTCTTCCACGTCCGCCCCCTTCCAGTGGGCCTCCATGCCGCCCTCCATGCTGCCCCAAGGGAGCTCTCAGTCACAAATGTGAGCTTCTGGCTCTAAGGGCCTGCCCTCTCATAATCCACAGGGCCGCACCCTTGCCCGGAAATGATTCCTCAGCTCTTCCTGAGTTGTCCACCTTTCAAGCTCCTATTCAGCCTACAAGTGCCAACTCAAATGCTACCTTCTGTGGGAAGGCTTCCTGGATTGGCTTCCTTCATACAAACCTCTAATAGAGCAATTATCTCATTATAGTTAATTCCTTGTGTGTCTCCCTCACCACACTGCGAACTCCTGAAGGGCAGACAATGATTTTTCAAGTCTCTTCACTGCACCTAGCTTTGCTATCTCAGTAAGCACTTGCTGAATGAATGGAACGACATCCCCGAGGGCTGGGCCTGGGGGAAGATGGTGGAGCGTTAACAGAAATAGAAGCATCGAGAAGAGAACCTGGTCTTTGGGGAGGAAAAGGAAGGGATGAGATTTTGCTTTTGGTCGTTTGGAGCCTGAGGCTCCCGGTAGGTAGGAGCTGGGAGTGGAGTGGGCCAGGAGGAAAGGATATTTACAGTAACTGAGGGGCGCCTGACTGGCTCAGTCGGTAGAGCATGCAACTGTTGATCTCCGGGTCATGAGTTTGAGCCCCATGTTGGGTGTGGAGATTACTTAAATAAATAAAACTTAAAAAAACAAAAAACAAAACCAACAACCGCTAACTGATCCCTGCTATGAACCAGATCCGGTGCTGAATGCATCATGGGCTTTGTCCCATTTGACCCCCAAGACGTAGGTAATACTAACCCATTTGATGGAGGAGGAAGTTGAAACTCAGAGAATTAATCTAAGTCACACAGCTAGTAAAGGGCAGAGCCAGGAGTTGAACCCAGCTCCGTATGATGCCGAGTCCATGCACTTTACCCGTTCTCTCTACAGTAGACTAGAAAGGACTGTGCTTATAAACACATACGTTTATGGGGGTGGGAGTAGGAAGCCCAGAAGAGAGAGGGAACTGTCCAAGAGATAGAAGGGAAACCAGCAGGGTGGTGTTTCAGGACAAGAAAAGAGGTCTAAGAAGGGCCCGGTCAGCAGGGCCTACTGTCCCTGAGAGATCAAGCTGGGTTGGGTGCAAGATGTGGCAACTGAGAGTCAACCTTCCAGACTGCTGCTTCTACGTGCATCGAGGAGTCAGTAAAGGGACGTGCTGAGTGGGAGGTGAGGAAGTGGAGGTGGCTGGCTGGGAAGAGGAAGAGAGAACGGAGAAAGAAGGGAGCACCCTGCAAGTATGAGGACTTAGGAGGGCAGGGCAAATAGGTTGGGGCTGGCTTGGAGATATAGGGGAAGGTATGTGAGCAGGTGAGAGGAGGACAGGGTGGGCAGGTGAGCACTTTAGGTTGAGCCAGCCACTCAGCACAAAGACACTCTCCATCTCTTCCTCCACGGCCTGGACATGGTCCCCCCTCCTCCTTCCCATCCCCAACTTGCAGGCCAACCCATCTTATCCTTATTCCTCCTACCCTCTCCCTCCCCCATTCGGCCCCCCACGGCTCCCCCAAGTTTGTTCAGAACCAGCCACCCCCACCTCCAATCTGCTGTCTCACCGTCCCTGGCCCAGCCTGGTGAGGCAGGCAGGGAGGAGTTTCCAGGCAGGAAAGGGCTGAGTCACTCAGCCCCACGTCTGGTCTCAGATCTTGATACCCAGCTGGAAGGGGTAGGAAGGAAGAGGCTCCTCCCCCGCAAGTTCTCCTGGCCGGTCCTCACACAGCCCACTGGGAGGGGCAGGCTGGGAAAGGAGAGTCCGTGCATCAAGAACGACCAGCATTTGCTGGGCTGCTTCACCCACTCCGGTGAGGGGTCCTTTGCTTCTGTGACCGCCTCTTAGGCTCAGAACAGCCCTGAAAGGGGCGCCTGGGTGGCACAGTCATTAGGTGTCTGCCTTCGGCTCAGGGCGTGATCCCGCGTTCCGGGATCGAGTCCCACATCAGGCTCCTCCGCTGGGAGCCTGCTTCTTCCTCTCCCACTCCCCCTGCTTGTGTTCCCTCTCTCGCTGGCTGTCTATCTCTGTGAAATAAATAAATAAATAATCTTAAAAAAAAAAAAAGAACAGCCCTGAAAAGTAGGGTTTGTCACCTCTGTTTCACAGGGGCGACAACTCGACACAAAGTGGCTTGGGCGAGGCCACACAGATCTGGAGAGCTGCTCTACTGCTGTCCCCGTCCCATGCTCTGGGCACACAGAAGCCGGTGGGGGTTTGGAGACTGTGGAAAAAAGCGGCCCAAGGGCTCCAGCCTCCCAGTGGTGATCACTGCAGAAGCTAGGTTGGGCGAGGCAATGCTACAATGGCCCCTTCCTAGGGACACCTGGTTGGCTTAGTCGGAGAAGCGTGCAACTCTTGATCTTGGGGTTGTGAGTTTGAGCCCCAGGTTGGGTGCAGAGATTACTAAAAAAAAAGATTAAAAATTAAAAATTAAAAAAAAAAAAACCAACAACCTTAGGAATAAATAAATAAAATGGCCCCTTCCCAAAGTCCCAGTGGAGGGAAGACCCTCCTTTTTCCCCTTGGCCTGCTCTGTCTGCCCATGCTGTTGTTGGCTCAGCTCTGAGCCACCCCTATCTCATTCCTTTTTTTTTTTTTTTTTTTTTAAATTTTTNTTTTTTTTTTTAAGATTTTATTTATTTACCTGACACAGAGAGACAGCCAGCGAGAGAGGGAACACAAGCATGGGGAGCGGGAGAGGAAGAAGCAGGCTCATAGCGGAGGAGCCTGATGCCGGGCTGGATCCCAGAACGCTGGGATCACGCCCTGAGCAGAAGGCAGATGCTTAATGACTGCGCCACCCAGGCGCCCCACTCTACCTTATTCCTCAGTGTCTTTCCTCATCTCTTCACTCCACCATGCTGAGAGGAATAGCGGGANTAGCCTGATGCCGGGCTGGATCCCAGAACGCTGGGATCACGCCCTGAGCAGAAGGCAGATGCTTAATGACTGTGCCACCCAGGAGCCCCACTCTACCTTATTCCTCAGTGTCTTTCCTCATCTCTTCACTCCACCATGCTGAGAGGAATAGCGGGAGCTTACTCCGCACTCTGCCGGCACAGTATTCCCATTGTCTTGAGCGGAGAGGTGTCCAGGTCCTGGGGAGAGGCAAGGAGATCCTGCCAGGCCTCTGCTCTTGTCCCAGGCTGTTCAGAGACTTTCTTTGGGGCGCAGCCTGCTTTTTCAGGCACATCCAGCATGACCTTAAGCAAGTCACTTCCCCCTCCCAATGGGGCTTTCCACTTCTGTTGTTCAGAGGAGCATTCAAATCAGCATTCTTCCATAGATCCAGACCATCCCTGATATTAACTTTTAATTGATTTAATTATATTTAATGTAGCTAGAGTCACAGCTGTGCCACTCTCTATGTGACCTTGGGGCAAATTTTTGGACTTCCCTAAGTCTTATCTTCTTCCTCTTTACAATGGAAATAATATGAGGCACCTGGGTGGCTCAGTCGGTTAAATGTCTGCCTTCTGTTCAGGTCATGACGCTGGGCTCTCTGCTCAGTGGGGTGAGTGTTTCTTCCTCTCCCTCTGCCCTCTCCCCCATCCCCTGCTGGTGCTTGCTCTCTGACTCTGTCTCCCAAATAAAACATAAAATCTTTTAAAAAAACAAAATGGGAATGACAACAATAATATGAACCCTCCCTCCCACCCAGGGTGGTTGTCAGGATTTTTTATTTATTTATTTTAAAGATTTTATTTGTAAGTAATCTCTGCACCCAACATGGGGCTCGAACTCACAACCCTGAGATCAATAGTCACATGCTCCACTGACTGAGCCAGCCAGGCGCCCCGTGTCAGGGCTGAGATTTAGACAATGACTAAAGCAAGTACCACATAGTGTTTACCAAAAAAAAAAAAAGTTAGTATTGTTATTGAGGGATTTCTTTCTTTTTTTTTTAAGATTTTTTAAAAAGATTTTATTTATTTATTTATTTATTTGACAGAGAGAGAGAGAGAGAGGGAGCACAAGCAGGGGGAGCTGCAGGCAGAGGGAGAAGCAGGCTCCCCACTGAGCGGAGAGCCTGACATGGGCTCCATCCCAGGATCCTGGGATCATGACCTGAGCTGAAGGCAGACACCCACTGACTGAGCCACCCAGTGCCCCTGTTGAGGGATTTCTGATTACAAAATGAATTCATGCTCAGAGAGAATTGGGGAAATTTGAAAAGCACAAAGTCGTCAATAAAAATCACCTGTAATTCCACCCAGAAGGACTTTTTTGTGATGATTTTCTTCCACGGAGTAGAACTGCCCTCCTTCACCCTCCAGGGGATTGACCCATGTGCTTCCATGACAAGCAGGTAGTGTGGGGGTGGATAGAATCTACATTTCCTGTGTCCTCTCTGGGCCTCAGTTTCCCTGTCTGGGAAGGAAGGGCCGAGCTACTCAGGGGAGACAAATATAATTGCACATGCTAACTGCTGCCTCAAACGAAGTGGGTCTGGGCTCAGGGTGCCATGCTTACCTAACCCTGTCTGGCATGGACACGGAAGGAGTGGTGGAACGCAGATCCTGTGGGGACACTGTGTCAGGTCTAAGAAATCCCTAAGGATCACTTCAGTTTTTAACAATGTAAGAACGTGTCTCCTTCTCATGCTACTCCCTGTTCTAGATCCTGGCTTCCTCTGGGGAATGGGGAGACAATCTTTGCCTCTTCTCCCACCTCAGGCCTGTCCTCAGGAAACTTCCAAGGTCTAGTACCCAAACAGCTCCCACTGAACGTTCTGCCTTGTTGCTCCTTCTCCGTGGAGCCCAACTACCACTCTCCTCAAGTCAGACTCCAAACAGGGGTCCTGGAGAGGGAGGAGAGTTGGAGTTTTTCCTCACTAAAAAGGAAGCACGCAAATAGTAGGCATACCAGCCGCCATTCCTCACCAGCCCAGGCTTGGGCATTTGAATATTAAATGATCCTACGCAAATGAAGGCAATATCAGGAGCAGCCCCTTCAGTTTTTTAGACAATGGGGCCTGAGCGGATGGGCCCAGGGTCAATCCGGCCCTCCTTGCTAGTGAGAAAGGACAGTGCCTAAAAGGCTCAAGGGAAAGATTTAAAACTGGCTTTAGTTCTGGTATGACAGCTATGTGAGGGGGACCTGAACTCAGTAAGGGAACAGAGACCCAGAAAAAGCTAGAGACTCTCTAGAGAAAGGGGTGGGCTCAATCATGGGGGAGGGGGCCTCTGTAAAAGAGACCGGGACTCAGTGATGAGGAGGGTACTAGAGAGGGGGAGGAAGGGAGTTTACTGAAGAGAAGTCTCAGGAATCCCCCCTGTCATCCCAATGCCCATCCTCCCCTCTCCCTCCCAGTTCTGGAAGCTTGCCAAGGCTGTAACCTGAGGGGCAAAGAGGGGCACTCCTCCAGATCCCTGGGTAGGGCCATTCCAGGATTCCGAATGCCTTGCTGGAAGTGGCATCCAGCCTCCTGGACCCCAGAGGTAGAAGGAAGCTTCCAGGAAAGTCTCCTTTGACCTCCATGGCCCCAGGCCAGAACTAGCCTTGGTGGGGGGCTCACTCCCAGCCCTGGCTTCCTAGTCCCCAAAGTCCTCACTGCTCAGGACTGTGGTGTTGCCTGAGTCCTTTCAAGTCCTTTCCTGGCAGACACAGGTCTCCAGTTTCCCTCCAACAGTTAGGAGTGCCTGACCCCAAGGTGACCGGCCATGTCCCTCACAGTTATGCTGACTATAGACCCCAGGATAGGCTCGGGTACCTGAGCCGAGTTAGGAAGGGATCATTGAGTTAATGTCTCTAGAGCTCATCTACCCATTTCTTTTACTTCAAGCCCTTACTGAACCTCTGTCCTCTCAACGAACCCCCATCCTCTCACTGAGCCCCACACCCTTACTAAGGCAATGTTCCTCTCATTGAGCCCCCATTCCCTCACTGAGCTCTACCCTCTCACTGAGCCCCCATCCCCTGAGATCCCATCCCCCTCACTGGGCTCCCATCCCCTCACTGAGCCCGCATCTCCTGAGGCCCCATCTTTTCACTGAGCCCCATCCCCCTCACTGAGACCCCAACTCTTCACTGAGCCCCATCCCCCTCACTGAGCCCCCATCCCCTCGCTGGGCCCCACCCTCTGGCTGATTTCCTATCTCCCTAATCTAAACCTCGTTGTAAAGCTCCGGTTCCCAGATGAGACATTGAAACTGCAGCCCCGGGATCAGTGCTGTGTCCACCGCTTCTCTGGCCACAGTCATACCGGCCACATCCTGTCTTCAGCGCGGCCGGTGGCTCGGGGTCACGAGGTGGAGGAGCTAGAGGCAAAGGGGTCAGTAATGGCCTGGGGGAGCCCAGCTACGGGCCTTCTTGGTCAGCTTCCATAGTGGCTCTGGGCCTGCTCTGCCGGCGAAACGGATGTTGAGATGATGCTGCAGGCGGAGAGGCAGCTCACCCCCCACACTCCTCGTGCCAAAACCAAGCCAGGGGCTGGAACACAAGAGCGGGCATTGGTCCCTCCCTGATCCCCTGAACAAGAGCTGCACTGTGCACACCGCTCCCATTCCCCCACCCCGCCCCTCAGGCCGGGACAGGGTCAGGCAGGGCCACCCATGGAGACCGGAAACAGAAGGACACCCAGGCAGCAAGGAGCAAGGGAGACAGGCTTTGAGTTCCAGGGCCAGGGATACACAGTCAGCCCTGCAGGCAGAGAGAGGCTGGGTGCTCATACCCCCGAGTCTGGAGTGACAGGGGTGACCACCAGGTGTTCTAAATGTCTTGGGGACACAGAGGAGCAGACCCATGTGAGAGAGACCCAAGCCCACAGGCATAGAAGCGGGGAGGTTGACTGATTCTGGAGGTAAAGATGACCCTGAATGCCCTGGACAAGGGCGCAGGGTTCCCAGGCCCCCCTGCACAGCCACAGCCTTCAACAGAGCCCCACGGCTCCCTGGCTGACTTCATTCACTTGTCCATCAACTGAGCCACCACACCTCGGCTCTGCCAGCCCCGTGTTAGACAGGAGAGGGAAGGAAATGAAAAGGCGCTGTCCCCAGTTTCATGGAAGCAGCTGAACCCAGGACCTGGGTTTAAGGGAGCTGATGCGCTAAGGGACTGCCTTACCCATAGTCCTTTCTAAGGGTTTCTTAGGTCACCAGACTCTGAATGGAATGACCTAATTTCCCTGCCCCTAAGTGGACCAGAGGTGGGCCTGGCCCTCACTCAGCTGGCCAGTGGTCCCTGAAGTGGTCTGGCTGAAACTGCCCTCCAAGGATCAGATTCACGGATTCGGGGTGGTAAGGGAGCCACCCAGAGAAAGCTGGGAACAGGATCCTTTCCTCAGGAGGGGAGCACAGCAAGGATGCAGGGGAGGGAGTACGTGCAGGAAGAGCAGCAGCGGAGCCCCAGAACGATGGAGCCTCTGTGACCGGCACAGGCAAATGTGGGAGCGCCGGGCTCCCACAGCCGGTGCAAAGACCGGAAGTTACAAAGACCGGAAGTCCGGGTCAGTGAGGGCGCTCTGCTTCCTCACCACCCATGGGGACCCTATGAGGGGAGGTGAGGGGCGTCGTCCCTGTCTCCCTCACTTCCCCACATAGCCTCACCACAAGTCCTGTCTCCTCAAGCACTTGCATAAGCGTTTCTCTGGTGCTTGTCATCCGGAAGAGCCAAAGGAACATGGTCTCTCACATCCCTGCCTCTCTGGCCTCCTCCCGGCTAGGCTGGCCCTGGGATCCAGAGGGAGCCACATATGGTAGCAAGAGCCCTGGACTTGAGTCCAGAGATGAGATTCAAGTCCCACTTTTAGCACATATCTGCCTCTTGGAGTCCCTCATCAGCCATGGGAGTGATGCCCACTGTCCCAGAGGCTGCTGGGAGAATCACATGAGATGGTCGATGACAAGAGGCCACTCCGGCCTCTCCCTGGGGTCCACCCTTCACACTCCCTCTGGTCCCTGGTCATTGCTTCCATCCCTACTCCAGAAGGGCACCCAGGACTTCCATCCATCTGGGACCCCTGGCTCCAACCAGACTCCCTCAGGCTGGGTTGAGGGGTCTAGCCACCTCCCTGAGAGCCTGGGTGGGGTTCTGATCTAAGAGAGGAGCCCCCAGGGGTGCCTGGGTGTCTCGGTCGGTTAAGCATCTGCCTTCCTCAGGTCATGATCCCGGGGTCATGGGATGGAGCCCCATGTCAAGCTCTCTGCTCAGCGGGGAGCCTGCTTCTTCCTCTCCTTCTGTCTGCTGCTCTGCCTGCTTGTGTTCTCTCTCTGTGTCAAATAAATAAATAAAACCTTTTAAAAATTAAATAACTAAAATTATAAAAGAGAAGCCTCTGGAGGACAAAGGTCAGTGGCGTTGTGGAATTTCAAACACTTGGGACCAGTGGGTGGGGAGGCTGCTCAAGCCTGGGCCCACTTAGTCACATTTTCTGTCAACCCAGGGCCTCGGTCCAGGGGAAGGGGCCTTAGGCCGGGAGCTGGACTCTGGTTAGAACAGGAAGTCCTATCAGGCTGTCGCTGGGGCTCACATGAGACTGTGTCAACTCAGCTCTTGCTGTGATGCTGCTAGGGAACCGTCTCGAGCCACCTTTCCTCATTTCTACCCATATCTCATCATCTTTCTACCTTTCTTTTGAGGACTAGTGGCCAGTCACCCCCCACTCCAACCCTGGCCCTAGGAACATGAGCTCTGGAGCTAGAGAGACTTCCTGACTGTGTGACCCTGGACAAGCTGCCTCACCTCTCTGAGCAAGACAGGAGTGAATAAAATGACAGCACGAGGGGCATCTGGATGGTGCGGTCGGTTTACAGTCTGACTCTTGGTTTTGGCTCAGGCGGTGATCTCAGGGTTGTGAGATCGGGGCCCGTGTTGGACTCGGCACAGAGTCTGCTTGAGATTCTCTCTACCTCTCCTTCCGCTCCCCACCCCCCGCTTGTGCCTCTCTCTCTCTCTCAAATAAATTAATTAATTTTGAAAACACCTTTAGGAGTGCCTGGGTGGCTCAGTTGTTAAGCATCTACCTTCGGCTCAGGTCAAGATCCCAGGGTCCTGGGATCGAGCCCTGCATTGGGCTCCCTGCTCAAGGGGAGGCCTGCTTCTCCCTTTCCCACTCCCCCTGCTTGTGTTCCCTCTCTCTCTGTCTCTCTCTGTCAAATAAATAAAATCTTTAAAAAACAAAAACAAACAAACAAAAACCTCCTTTAAAATGACAGCATGGGAAGGGCCGAGCAAGTCGCTGGAGGGTTCCCTGAATGTCAGTTCTCTTTCTCCTTCCCAGGTCCAGGGCCTCAGGCTGGGGCCATCCTTCCGGGGGTGCTGGAGGAGGCCAGGGGTCCTACCCTGAGCTTCAGGCATCACAGGATTAAACACATGTGCCCACTGTAGTGCTTTGAGTATGTTTTCACCTGTCAAGTGAGGCTTCCATGGAACATGCGTCGCTGGTGTTATGTCCCCCTTCTCTGATCACAGCAGGCGGACTGGAAGAAAGGACTGAGACTCCTTTTGGGTGGGAGGAGGGCAAACTGGGGAAGGGGGGACTGCCCCTGAAGGCAGGAGGCTGCAGGGGACAGAGACAGCAGGGAGGTGAGTCCCCAGGAAGGGGGGGCAGGAGCTGGCTGTTCTGAAGGCTGGGGCAGGCCTTAAGCCTCCATGGGTCTGCTAGATGGGGATTCTCCAAGGCTCACACCTGTTCTGAGACCACTTTGCTAGCGACACACGGTCACACACACCCTGGTCCACGTGGTAACACAAAGGCAGTCTGGAAACACACAGACACGTTCACACACTCCTGTACACTCAGGGACATCCACACAGTCACCCACAGACACAAAGACACACTCAGAGACATTCGCAAACGCATCCACACGCATTTTACACTCAAGTGTATCCACACACAAAGGCACACATTCAGACACACGCACACGCTCCTGTACACGACATCCACAGGCGAAAGGGCAAACGCACACACGCACACACTTCTACCCTCAAGTGCATTCAAAAGGAACCAAAGGAACCAAAAGGAACACACTCAGACACAATCATACACACTCCTGCACAGCCAGGGCCACCCACACAGACACATAGACATGCTCAGAGACATTCACACATTCTTGCATACCGGCTTGTACACTTGAGTACTTCCTCACAGTCAGAGGCATGCACTTATTGCGTCCCCACTCTGTATACTCTGGAACATTCAGACACGGATACACACGGGCTAGTACGGTCAGGTACACTCACACACAGCCTCCCTCACCCACCCCCGAGGCCATTGCCCCAAACTGCAGCCAACAAGGCTCGGCCCTCTCTCTCCACCCACTTCCCACTGTCCTCTGGGGCCTCCCTCCGGAGCTGGAGCTGGGGGAGGGGAGGGGGGCAGGGCTCGCCCTGCTGATGTGGCAACAACTCGCTCACCTGCACCAGGCAGAGCCGGAGCCCTCGACAAGAAAGGCTTAAAGGAGCGGGAATCCCAAGCGCTGACCTCATCAGGTCTGTGCCGTTGTTCCCGGATGGGGAAAGTGAGGCCCA
The DNA here is from genome assembly GCF_002007445.2 of Ailuropoda melanoleuca. Lineage (NCBI taxonomy): Eukaryota > Metazoa > Chordata > Mammalia > Carnivora > Ursidae > Ailuropoda > Ailuropoda melanoleuca. The sequence goes on along the minus strand of NC_048219.1, from coordinate 10,973,155 downwards.
CAGAGGGGTCAGATGGTGAGTGGGACTTGAACCCAGGACTCCAGTGCCAGGAGCCACATGGGGAGGGGACGCTCCTGCTGGGAACTGGGACAGGGAACACTGGGCTCCAGGCCTTCCTTCTGCCTGCGCTGGCTGGCTGCCTGTCCAACCTGTCGCTCCTCAGTGTTCCCAGTGTCCCCGGCAGGCATTCCCATCCTCTGGCACCACAACAGCACAGGTGCAAGCCAGAAATCTGGGCATGTGTCGCACGCACGCGCGCACGCACGCACACATGCACACACGGTCCCTGCTCCCTGTCACATTTATTTCCCCCGTGTCCTTAGACCTGGAGAGGAGGTGGCCCGTGCAGGGTGAGGCCCAGCTTCGCTACTTCCCAGCTATGTGACTTAGGGCAAGTCCCTTGCTGCCTGAGCCTCAGGTCCCTCAGCTATAAATGGGGTGATGGTCTCCCAAGATTGGATTGGCGAGGGAATTAAGGAACATAATAGAGGCAGCATTGCTGCAGGGACAGGTCTGGGGAGCGACTGGAAGACTTAGGATTGAGTTGCCAGGACAAATTGACCTAAGGCGCCTCACCCCCTCCGGGAACCTCTCTGATCCTGCACTTCAGCCTCTGGCCGTGGGGGCTGCTCTTGGGTTTGCTGCTGCCCCCAAAGCCCCGGCAGCCCCACCCAGCCCTGCTGGGAGGAGGGCCTGGCCGGTGTGCAGGTGGCAGGGCTAAGGAGTCAGGGAGCAGGGACTGTAGGTAGATATCTGGTAGGGGTCAGGGAGAGACGGCCATACTCCTGGGAACCACCAGTCTGAAGGGGGAGATCCAGCTCCACTCTGCCTCTGGAGTACCCAGCTTAGACCCATTCTGACCTTGGGGCCCCACGGCTGAGTTAGTGGGGGAGATAAAGGCCTTGCCCCAAAGATTCTGAGTCTGATGTGGGAGACAGACTATTCTAAGAGCTCCCAGGCCGGTGGGGAAGAGAGTCCCCAGCCCAGTCCCCCAAACTAGTTAGGGAGATTTCACACTTCCCTGGGCATTCCCAGGCTGATGGGAGCAGTTCACCCTCTCCTAAGGGGCTACCAGGCTGATAAAGAGACACAACACTGTTCTCTGGACCTCAAGTCACAAAAGAAGAGAGTGAACACATACCTAGGACACAAAGGTACATAAACACAGAGAAGCAGAAATGAGCAATGGAGGAATTCAGCCTTTTGCATATGACTCTCTGCAACTGTGAGTACATGTGACTCTGTGCATGACTTGTCTCTGAGTCTGTGCTTCTGTTTCTGCGACGGTGCAGATGCCCCGGGGGCTGAGGCCGTGGAGGAGGCTCAGTGAGCGGAGCCAGCTGAGTCCATCACTCATTCACGGGACATGTGTTTATTGAGCGTGCACTTTGTGCCCGTCACTGGGCTTGGCCCTGTGACACCATGGAGCCCTCCATAGGGTGTGGCTCCTGCTTTTAGGGCACCGAGGTGTAATGGGACTAGAGGCAGCACTGAAACAAGCAATTCCTTTATGCTCTGACCAGGAGGCAGCAGGAACATAGGGGAGGGGGACGTCCTGGAAGTTGTGCCCTGAGTAACAGGCTTTAGGGCTGGGGAAAGGGTGTGCAGGTAGAGGGAACAGCATACGCGAAGGCTGCCGAGCAGGGGAGAGAGAGCCCAGGAAAGATTTTTTGGATGAGGTGACTGCATGGGTTTTAGAAGAGGTAGGCAGGTAAGAGGTGGGACATTGCTCCAGTGTGAGGGTTGGGGTGGGGTGTAGTGGGAATGGCTGGGGGAAGTTTTCTGGCCGGAGCCTGAACCTGGGGACAGAAGAACAAAGCCTGGGGGTCTGAAGGTGAAGGAGCAACTCCAGGAGGAGAGGAGAGCTGCTGGGTGGTGGGTTTAGGGATGAGCTCCTGGACGTGTTTCTGGGCTGTGCTAGTGGAGAAAGAGAGAGAGAGAGTGCCAGGGAGGCCAGGGAAGCCTGGGAAAAGCCCCCAGTGGAGCCTCAGTCTGTAAGGGGGATGTAACAATAGTTCCCCCCCAGGTTAGAGGTAAGGATTAAGGTAAATGCACTTTCCCAAGTCGCTTTCAGTGAGCTCTCCAGAAGCTCATTTATTTGCAGCAAGAACTGTATTACCATACTTTCCCTTTCAAAGCTGAGGAAGAGGGTTCAGAAAGGGCCAAGGTTACAGAGCACAGCGTGAAATGAGCGGGCTGGATGGGATTGGAACCTGGTCTGAGTCTAAACCTGGCTCCTTCCCTTAAGTCCCACAGTCTCCAGGACCCAAATACGCCTCTTGAATCGGTCACTGCTGGCTCCCGGTGGCTCTGGTGCTATTACTATTATTACTGTTTATTATTAATTATGACTGTGACGCCGAAGACATCTTTGGTTCAGCTGGGGTTGGCCCTCCTTGCCGCCCGCGTGCCCTCGTCCCCCAAAGTTCCGGACCCAGGCGGCCCCGCGCGGCGACCAAGGGAACGGCCACCCCCAAACACGGGGTCGGTGTGGTGGCGCCCCCTGGAGGCAGCGGTCGGAATCGCCGCGAGAACGCGAGGGCCTAGCGCCGGGTCCTCGGCGGGCGCTCAGCACCCCTCACGCCACAAACCCCCAGACGGCGGCCACAGCGGGCAGGGAGGGAGGAGGAAATAAAGAGGAGAACATTTATCAAGTGACTTTTGTATACTGGTCAAGGTGCTGGGTGTTCTCTCTGCATTTTCTCGTGGAACACCCACCCAACCTCATTTCCCAGCAGTGGAAGCTGTGGTTCAGAGAGGTTAAGTTAAGCCCAGCCATGCAGAGCTGGATTTGAACCCAAGTCTGCACCACGCCTGGGCCTCTCCTGGGTAAGTCTGAGGAGGAAAAGGCCACCGGACCCTCACTAGGCTGTAAGATAAGCCTCTGGAAATCATGCCTAGTGACAGCCATGATGATAAAAAATGATTCTGTCATCAGCCGAGGCAGGATACCAAATTGGAGTGCCATCATTTCCTGACCGTGTGACTTTAGTCAACTAAGTTTCTAATCAGTCTGAGCCTCAGTCTTACCATTAGTAAATGAGCTTTATTACAGGCCTTCTGTTTGGGGCTCTCCTTCTGAAGACCCATTGCAGTAACGGAGATAAAATGCTCAGCTCAGCACCTGGCATGTCGTGGGTGCCCAGGAAGACAACTAATATAATTTACTCATTTGGCCATTATTTATTGAAAACCCAGGGGCTGGGGATACAACAGCAAAGAAATACAGATATTGTTTTGCCTTAATGACTTCCTAGTCCCTGTGTTCCTGGGATCCAGCACATTGTCCAGCTTCATAAATGTAGAAATGAATGAATGAATGAGTAAAAGAAGGCAGGCAGTCAGGTAGGAAGGAAGGAAAGAAGGAAAGAAGGCAAGAAGGAAGGAAGGGGGAAAGGAGATAGTGCGGTAAGTCAGCCCCTGGTTGCAGTTTTGGGGACAATAAGAGGAAGAAAAGGGGGTTTCTAAAATAATAGTTACTATTTCTTGGGCACTTACAATGCATCGGGGGTACCTGGGTGGCTCAGTAGGTTAAGTATCTGCCTTCGGCTCAGGACATGATCCCAGGGTCCTGGGATCGAACCCCGCATCAGGCTCCTTGCTTCGAGGGGAGCCTGCTTCTCCCTGGGGCTGCCACTCCCCCTGCTTGTGTTCTCTCTCTCATAAATAAATAAATAACAAATTAAATCTTTCAGAACACAGCAGGTACTCAACCATGCTGTGTCCTCAGTTCATCCTCACAGCAAACCTATGAGGTTAAAAGTGTCATCTGATTTTACTGAGACGAAAACAATCCGTGAGGTAGAGTGCCTTCCCTAAGGTCACACGGTGACGGTGACGGTGACAAACTGCACAGACAGGTTTTAGGCTTGGATTTGTACCCTGGCTCCCTTGAAGCCCTGGGCTCTTCCTGTCCCCCTCCCGCCCCTTGATGGGAGCTCTTGACGCACAGAAACGCAGCAGAATGGCCTCTACCTGCACCAGTAATAATGAGGAATGTGCTACTCTCAGCTTTTGGAACAAGTTTACTCCACTCACTCATGTGCTGAACCTCGCATCTGATTGCTTTTCACAACAATCCTGTGAAGAGGGTATTAATTGCCCATTTCACGGACAGGGAACTGAGGTGCAAGGAGGTTGGCTTCCCGAGGCCCCGGAGGGCATGTTCTGGAGCAAGACAGAGGCTGCTGCCAAGGCTCCGCCCGCTGTGCGGCCCTCTGGTGCCTCTCTGCTTCCAAGCTCATGCCTCTGCCATCCCCCACCCCCCATTCCTCCCCGATCGATCATCCCCCTCCCTGCCCTGTTCTCCTGGCCCAGGGAACTCCAGGCAGAAGCCTGAGTAAGGTGAGCTAAGAGGGACCTCTTGGGTTGGGCTCCTGCCCAGAGTGGTGTGGCCAGGAGGACACTGTTCACCTAGGATGGGATTTTGATCAGTTCACAACTTTTCCAATTCTGGTTTTGGTGGCAATTTAGAAAAAGTGTCTTCTTGAATTCTCTGCCCAGGGCTCTCCTTCCCTAGGTTTAGTTCTTAACCTTAGGGATCTCAGCAGGAAAAAGGAAACACAAAGCATCAGCCAGGAGAGGGTTTAATGATGGAACTATTCGTGGAGGTGTGGCAGGAATGGTGAAGCACCCTGGGGCTCCCAACAGTGGGATGGAATCATTGCCCTGGGGACCTGAAGGGCAAGGGGAGGGATCCTTGTTAATGAACCTGGAGAGAGTTGGACCCATGGGTGCAGGCCTCCCCGCAAGAGCTCTGGCTTTCAGTGGAGAACATAGTCACGGGCAAAATCACGGAGCAGGGATGGGTAGTGGAAATATCTCAGTCTAACTCCCCTCCTTCGCACTGATCTCTTGTCAGTGTCTCTTATTGGCCAAACTCCACCGGAAACTATAAGGCAAGGGGGCCCAAGTGAGACTGTCAGCAGGGGTCAGCCCCAAGATGGCTTTGTGGAGGGGCCCCAGAGACCGAGTGGCTATGCTTGTCTTGTGCCTGACACCTCACCCTTCCTCCTCCTTCCAGCCCAGGTTCCTTTGTCTGTGAGGGTGTCCCAGCCCTGGAGTTCATCTCTCCCATCCCTCGCTCCCCCCTGTTCTCCCTGCCTATCACATCCCTTAGCTCCCTGATGGAGCGTTAGTGTCTGCATGGGGTTGTCTCCCCAGACAACAGTTCTTGCCGCCTCTACACTGTGAGCTCTTCTCAGGCAGGAGCCTGGGCCAAATAAGGCTGACCGCCCTGACGCAGGGCCTAGCACAGGCCGAATGCCACCTTTTGCCAGCTGAACTGAGTCCTGTGTCCTCACCCACCTCGCTCTGCCTCGGTAGACCCAATCAGAAGACCTGTTTCCCCGAGCACACCGTGGCCTCCTTGGTGGCGAGCAGCGCAGGCCTGTTGCGTAGTGGGCATCAAATGTTGTCTGAATTGGCCTAGGTAGGACCGTTCTTCTTTCTCTCATTCATTCAACAATGTTTATTTATTTATTTGAGGTCCTATTATGTGCCAGGCCCTGTGCTGGGTGCTGGGGACATAGCAGTGAACGAGATGCACCAAGTCCCTGCTGTCACGGGGCTTCTATTCTAGTGGGGAAAGCAGACTAGGAGGGAATGGAAAACCAACAATATGACTGCAGACTGTGATAAGTACCGTACCGAAAATAAACAGTACATGGAGAGACATTTATGCCGGGGGCGGGGGACATCAGGGAAGTGTTTTCTGAGGCGATGACATGTAAGCTGAGACCCAGAAAGAGCAGAAACTGGGATGTGAAGGGTTGGAAAGGGTGTTCCAGGCAGAGGGAACAGCAGAAAGTAAGGTATGGAGGTGAAAGTGCTTCTGGGACCCTGGGAGATTCAGAGTTTCAGCCTAAAGAAGGCCTTAGGGGAGGTCAAAGGGGGTGAGGGATTTGGTCTTGGGGACAGCCCAGGGCCAGGTCCTGGGCTGGGGGGAGCTTGGAGGGGAAGGGATAGCCCTTCTTCACACCACCCTGGCCGCCTGTTGCCTAGCACCCACAGCAAACAGTGCTGCCGGCAGGCCTTGCCCTTTCTCCCCCAGCACCCCTCCGACTGGCAGCAGCTGTCAAATGACCAGCCGCTGAGGCTTTGCCAACCTCCTCCCCTGGAATATTTTAGGGGTAAGTCAGAAAATGACCAGCCGCCTCCTTAAAACCCAGCTTTTTCTCGTGCATGCCTTACAAGGGTGTATTTGGCTACCCTGGGTGTTAATCTCCCAACCCCTTGCATTAGCCAGAGAGATATAAATACACAGCCACAGACGGCACACTCAAATACACAGATTAATGAACCGGTCGGTCGGCAGGCCCCAGTCCCGGAGGACACTCCACCCATTGGCTTGTGAGCACCCACTCCCATACTTGCAGGCATCAGCCCTAGGCCCTCACAGACACAGTTACACGCAGGCCCATACACAGTCCACAGCCACCCTTCACCACACATAAGAACCACTCTCTATGCCCCCCCCCGCCCCAGATTATACAAGCACACAACCACATGTCCACACACAGACATGTACCCCTCAGTCGTCCCAGAGTCACACACGGCACGCAATCCCACATTCTCCCCCTCCACACACACACACACACACACACACACGCACACACACCCATGTAGTGTTCACACAGCCTGCAGTGGGCACACTGATCGCAACACACAACCCACACACAACCCACACACACTCAACACAGCGGCACCATTGCCCCCCCCCCCACCACATAATCAGGGCCTCTCTGATTAAACACACATCCAGCCCCTTGCTCTTTACAGCGCGGAGCATTCTTCTGAGATTGAGTCAAAGACCTCCCCAGACAGAGGGGTTAAGTGGAAAAAAGGCATCAGAAGGGAGAATGCCCGAGGCCCAGGTCTGGGAAGGGGCCGGCAGCTTCTGGCTTAGGGAGAAAGATTTCAGTATTGAAATTTGACCCTGACTCTAATGGGCTAAGGCCTTGGGGGAGGGGGCATGCCTTGGAGGGGACAAAAGCGGGGCTGGGTCAGGGTGACAGGTGGAGTAGCGGAGAGACTCCAGGAAACCTCGCAGCGTGGGGGTGGACGTCGGTGTTAAATCTGGACTCTACCTTATAGGCTTAAACCCCTCGACGCAGTCCTCCCACCGCCCTTCCCTAACCCCGGCAACAGGCTCCCGACTGTCCTTAAAAGTACGGGGTGTGGCCGTGACCCCTCCTCCCCCAGCCCTTCAGGACAGCTGCGGGATACGGCGCTCCGGCCTCCCCCGCCCCCTCCGCCACCGCGCGGGTGGGGATCGCAGGGGAGCCGAGCTACGCGCGCTGGGGTGCCGAGCTACGCGCGCTGGGGTGCTGGGTCCCTCACAGCCCCCACCCCAAACCCCTGCACCCGCCGGCCGGGCAGGGGAAGTGCTCTCCCGGGGCCGCAGAGCCACCCTCCTCCCCGGCCCCCTGCAACCGGGACCCTTGGAAAGAAGGGGTGAAAGAGAAAGAAGGTTCGGGAAGATCTCGGGGCGAGCCGGTTTGGGAGAA